>NC_056735.1:1554675875-1554758375 GCF_019279795.1 Protopterus annectens
TGTTAAACCCATTTAACATAGCGAGATTACAGCAATGGAGCTCTTCCATTCTCCATTGCTGTAAAAAAAAAAAAGAGTTATACTAATGGAAAAAGTCCGGGCGATCGGACCTTTTTCCACTAGTATAAGTCTGATTTACAATGGGCACGCTGACCAATCAGCATGCATGTTTTGGAATATTAATGGGGGGGTCATTGTATAATAAAGCAATTACCCACACCTGAGTGTGGGTAATGCTGGATTTATCCACAGCTGGCATGGTTTGGTCACTACTGAATACAGTCTTTGGACTACTTCATTTGAATTGCTGCATTACTTTATATTTTCATAACAGCAGAGAAAATAAGCCTATTTAGTTTGCCCTTTAAGTGCTTTTGTTAACAGTATACCATCCTCTGTCACTACCCCTTTCCCAACTGCCTCATTTCCTCTTGAAAGCCCTTGTAGACTCCTTCTGCTCCGCCCATTCAATCAGCTAATTTCATGGGTCAACAACCTCCTCTGTGAAACAGTACTTTTGAAGATTCTCGGAGTAGTAACAACGTCCTCTGTGAAACAGTACTTTTGAAGATTCTGGGAGTAGTAACAACCTCCTCTGTGAAACAGTACTTTTGAAGATTCTCGGAGTAGTAACAACGTCCTCTGTGAAACAGTACTTTTGAAGATTCTGGGAGTAGTAACAACCTCCTCTGTGAAACAGTACTTTTGAAGATTCTGGGAGTAGTAACAATCTCTTGCCTGCTCCCATTCATTCCATCTCTTTTCTTCCTGTGCAGAATGACCCCTTCACATCTTTTTAATATGATATTGTACATTAATATCACATCTTCTTGTCTGTTCACATTTCAAGTGAAAAAAGTTCTTGCTGTTCTGGCCTCTGATCATATACATTGTATCTCTTCTCCTGTATGCCATGGATATTTCTGGTAGGTTTCTACTGATTTCCTTCCAGCAATCTCATGACCTTTTCCTTCCATCACCTTCAGAAGTGCATGATCTAAGTGTGATCTGCCAAAGAGCATGTAAATTGAAAGCATAATCATTCCGCTTATAGAATCTGCCTTCTAGAATACACACATCAGCATCCTGTTTGTTGCTACTAATGCCTTATCTTTTGGTCCAATATAGGTGTGATCATCACCTTCAGATTCATTGTCTGTGTCATAGCATCAGTTCCATTCTCCCAGCTGATACTTCACCCCAAGATTGTTGTGCCATAAGTACATTACTTTTGAATTTGTTTCCATAGAATCATAACTGCCCCCTTTCCTCCCACTTGTTCATTGTTTTAAGATATTGACTCTACCATCCACATTCTTCACTGCTATACCTATCTTTATGTCACAGAAAAGAAGATGATACTGTTGTCTGTTCTCTCAGATGTACACTGAAGAGAACCCTAGGTCACACCCTTGTGATATCCCACTAGTAACTTAAATTCCTGACATTCTCTTTCTCTCTCTCTCTCTCTCTCTCTCTTACCAGAAGCCTCTGTGCCCTACCATCCAACCAATCAGCTATGCAGTTTCTAAGTCTTTCCCTAACCCCATCCCTTCTAGTTTTCTATCAGCCTATGGTGTGAGACCAAGATAAATACCTTGCTAAAGTCCATATAGGGCATGTATTTTGGTATTCGCTTATCAAGTTTACCTGTAATCCCATCATAAAATTGTTACAGGTTTGCCTGAAATCTCCTGGCCATGAAGCCATGTTGGTTGTTGCTGTAGACACCGTTGTCCTCTAGAAATGCTAGAAGCCTTCCCCTCAGGGTTCTCTTTATGACATTTCCTGCAACTGTCATTGAACTAACTGCCTCTTCATTCCCTGAATTTTTTTTGTGCTCCCCCTTTTACAATGATACCACAACCATTGATTTCCACTTTGCTGGTATTTCTACACTAAGGGTAGACGGTTGAAAATTTCCGTAATAGGATCTGCTAATACAGAGGCCACATTTTTGAGCACTCTGGGGGTGGGGCTTTCCTTCTGGTTCTTGTGCTTTACTTTTCCTACAGGCAGTTGGTTCCCTCTGAAACCAGCTCTATACTAATGTCTGTTTAATGGTGTCCATATTCTGCCTTATCTTCCTCCAAATATGATGTCTTATTCTTGTGGACTGAAACATACTATTTATTCAAACATCCCTGTTTTCCAATTAGTTTGTGATCTTTCTTCTGGTTTTGCCCAGTCTGGCCAATTCTCTTCCTCCCTTCTTATTTTATTCTATGTCCCTAAAAAAGATAGTCAATAAATAAAAGAAATAAACATCTGATTTCAATATATCTTAAAATTAGCATTCCATGGAAATTGTTCCATCAAAAATAGTTGATAACTCACATCATCAACTAAAAGAAAAAGTACAAGAAACAGTGCTTTTGCAAGGGTATACCTCCCCTGTACCCTCCATGTAGGGGGTATGTCTCCACAACTCTACATATCTAAACATGAATCCCAAAAAAAGATGGCTCCACATACGAAGTGGTAATCCACATAAAAATATTAAATTAACAACATATAAAGTGATCTGTTTTCAAAGTATAAGGAACTTATTTGGCAAATGAGGCTGAATGCCACAGTTAAGCTGGCCTCAATACATTTGTTTCCTTATAGCCTGTCCTTAAATTAAGAGCAGCTAAACTGTGAAAACAGGTCACTTTATACTTGTTAAATCCTGGTAGTAGAGAAACTTTTATGATTTTTTTATGATTTCTAGACTTTATACATTCATACTACCACAGGGCGGCCACGGTGGTGCAGCAGTTAGCGTTGTCGCCTCACAGCAAGAGGTTCCATGGTTCGATGCTGGGGTGCCTTCTGTGTTGAGTCTGCATGTCCTCCCTGTGGTTGCATGGGTTTCCTCTGCTCCAGTTTCCTCCCACATCCCAAAGACATGCTGTAGGTGGATTGGACACTCTAAATTGGCCCTAGGTGTGAGTGCATGTGTGTGCCTTCTGTGGAAGGTTGGGTGCCAGGCTGGCAACTCTACACCGTAAAACTCCACTGCCAATCATGAGCAGACAGATGATCTGCTATGGCGACCCCTAACCGGGAAAAGCCGAAAGAAGAAGAAGAAGAATACATTCATACTACCACAGTATTTAGATTTTGTAGTTGAATGATGAGAATTTTTTGATGGATTTTCTATTTTTGAAATTTATTTTGATAATATTTTTATGTGTATTAGCACTTCTTATGTGGATTTGTACTTTTTACTTTTTACCTGATGTTTCTGGCCAGTCATCCAATTTAATGTAATTTATTCAGTTAACTTAATTAATTATATTTGGACCTGTTACTACACTGAAGACTTATTTAAACTCGATCTAAGTATTAATAGTTAGTTCCGATGAAGTCCTGGGATGGACAAAAGCGCTTAACTTTTGTGTTTTATTTGTTTTATTAAAGTATTTTCCACTGGTTTTACTGCCTGCTTTTGCTGACTATGACACATTTTTTTGGGATTCATCGTTTGTGGACTGTGTCATTTGTGCTGCACACTTTTTTGGTTATTACCTCTCTAAACATACTATTTTCACATCACAGAACCGTTTGCTAAGGATAATTTTTGTAACCCCATGCTGTTTAAGAATCTAGCTGTATTACAATTAGTAAGTTACCTTTCCTCAAAAAAATTCTGCTTTCTCACTCATATTGACTGCATCTATTTTTTAGAGCTCCCCCAAAATGTGACACTGTATACCACAGATTATTTGTATAAAAGTTTGCTGCAATAGGCATTAGCAATACTACTCTTATGGTTCACAGACTCATAGAATCATAGAAGATACATGGCAACTGAGCTCTGAGGCCATTAATGCCTCACCAGTACCACTCCTTAAACATTGCCTCAAAGAGCAACAGAACAGGCAGATCAGGAGGGAATCTGTGCCCCCCCCCCCCATCCATTTGTCTTACTCCTGTTTGAAGGAGGATAACATGTTGCTTCAATTAATTTGGAATAAAGTCTGTTCCAGAGAAGGGGCAAGCACTGTGTGACAAATCTGACTCTTTTGTGTGTTTTGTTTATTTACTGAAGCAGGTTTAAATTCCTTGTTCTGCTGTTAGTTTAAATTCCTTGTTCTGCTGTTAGTGGGAGTGTTTGATATGTGGAGATATAAGAAGTATTGTACTACTGGATCCCTAATAGTCCAATAGGTAAGGCACATATTGCCATAAGGAGTCTACATGATGCTCAATAAAGGGATAGAGTTTCTGGCCTTTCCTGGTAACTCTTGCCTTTTTAAGCTCATGTGACCTGTTTAGTTAGGAAGCTCTGGAGTCTTTCCATTTGTTTGATAAACCGAGTAAGATGCATCCCAAAAGGTGCATTGTGTTCATTAAGAGGTCTGGCCAATGTGGAATATCAAGGGGCAGGAATTTTCCTGCATCCAGGTAAAAAGATTTCTTAACCACTGCTGCCAAATTATGGTCAAAGGCAAGAAAATTATCTATTCATCTTCCACGGTCTCTCACATCATCTTCATTTTGAAGTTGGTCGCTGTCTATAGTACAACATGAATGAAGGGATTGTATACCAAATGTAATGATATTGCACTTTTTAGCATTTAGTTTAGTTTAGTTTAGTTTTAACCCATTTTTTGAACAAGAGTTATTAACAGATATAAGTTCCAGTTGGAGCTTGGCATGTAAGAACAGGACTTAAGGATGACATCAAGTTTGCAGTCATCTGCAAACTTGGTTAGCCAGGATCTGCATTTGTAATTTGGAGATCTGCAAAGCAGATGCTGAATAGCAGGGAAGTCCAAGCACACAGCTCTGAAAATGCCACTGGTCACCTTCATATTTACTTAGAATGTCCTGCCATGCTCACTATGTGGGTTTTATCCTTCAACCAATTTAATATCCAACTAACTATGTAGGGTTCAATTTGTAACTCATTTAGCTAGTTTATGATGTTAGCATGGGTTATGGTGTCAAAATTCTTAGCCAGGTTGAGGTGTGCTGTATAGACACCATGTTTGCTCTCTACAGCTTGTGTTACTTTCTCAAAGCAATTGATCAGATGCATTACTCAGGATCTACCTTTAACAAAGCCATTCTGCCAGGAATCAAGTCTTATTAAGATGTTTGATATCGTTATTAATTATGTCACTTATGCTACATGCCATGGCTTTGTAGATGAGACTAGTCAGGCTAATGGGTCTATTGTTTCCAGGGTCAGTAGTGGGCCCATCTTTCTGAAGTGGCATCACAACAGCTGTGTATCACACTTCAAGGACAAAATGAGCGGCTATGTTCAAGCTAAATAGCTCTAGTGAGTTTACTAGGGCATGTTCTGTACTGTTTATCAGACAACATAATGTTTTATCAGGCTCAGTGGATAATGTATTTTATATTTTGGAATGCAACTTTAACATGTCTTTGGTTATGATGTGAGTTGAGAATCTGTGTGATATTAAGGCTTTCTCTGCCCTTTTTGTTTTGGGGCAAAATTTGTACTGACTTCATTCATTTGTTAGTTAGTATGTTGGCAATCTCTACTTGACCTGAGTAGGTAGCGACATTTTAGATAACCTCTGGGCATTGTTGGGTGTTATTCCTTAGTTTACTAATGCAACTAAAAAAGGATATATAGTATTATTCTAAGTTCATACGATAACTTCGTATTACTGATGTTGAGTTTTAATTACTTTGATAGAATATTTAATGTCAACCTTGATTTTTTTTTTTTTTGCTATACAGTTAAAAAAAGCTTTTTTTCTTCTTTTATTTCATTTTTTTATTTATGCATATAGTCCACCAGACTGGTTTACTTTTAAGCTGCTAGTTGAATTGGTGCATCTGATAATGGAGTCACCAATCATCTTTAGTTAGAAGGGTGCCTGGATACATTAGTTTTAGAATGGTTTATTACCTGGTGACCATTTATTGTGCTAATGCTAATAGGTGCTGTAGTGTTTGATTTGGAGGCTTAGGCAGGGAATTATTTAATAGCATCAGCACATCATAATTACTGTGCATTTGTATGGAATGTATTGGTGGTGTGCGTTGCTCACAGGATGTGTTTGTGAGAGGGATCCTTGCAATCTGAATAAGCACTTGCATCCTTCTTGTATAGATAATGACAAGCTTCTTATTCTTATCAGACCATTGTCAATCAGTCACATGAAGCTCACCTCCTTAACTTTTATTACTGATAAAGTTGGAGTTCTCCAAGGTTCCATCCTTGGGCTCCTATTATTCAATATATTCCTCAATAACATGAATAAAATAGCTAACAACAGTACTACCACATAGTAAACTGATGACTCCACCTTAATGTGCTCAACACAAACAATCACTGAACTTCAAACTTAAACATACACAAACTTCCATTAATCAATTGCAGGAATGGCTTGCAGAATCCTAACATATCCTAAACGCTAATTAAAAAATGGATACTCCTCAATCTTAATGCTCATAACAATTATATATAAAAAAACAATTTCTTCTAATAAGCACAGGAACTCTTGGAACAAGCAGAACTCTGAGGAGTTCTTGATGACAACAAAATAAAATTTGACTGACACATTAATCATATGATCTCCAGAACTGATTAAATGTTACATAACACCACATGCAAGTTTACAGGCTGCTCAAACACTGCTCTTACCAAAGCTATTACATCATGATTCCATACTTACTAAACTTCACAAAATGGAGTCACCAATCACCTTTAGTTAGAAGGGTGCCTGGATAAATTAGTTTTAGAATGGTTTATTGCCTGGTGACCATTTGTTGTGCTAATTAGAAAACTTCTATCTATAATAAAATTGCAAAGTTTGACACTAAATTCATTGAAGTCATTATTGTGTTGCACTGCAACAAGCTAATTAGCTTTAACTAAAGCATATATTGACACTTAGCCAAGTAAAATGGCACTCTACATACTTTATAAACCAGAGAGATGCCTTGCTATTTTCAACCCATTGACTAGATAAACAGCACTCAAATAACTGAGATTAGAGTACCTAAACCTCATACTCATTTCAAAATCAAATAATCAAGTGGACACTCCCTTTACTTGTTTTATGTAGCCATACTTTGGAGCTCTAATCCATTTGAACTAAGAGTGGAAGCTAACTTTCTCTATTTTCAACATAAATGGAAGTTACAACTTACTTCATTATGGACTTGCCTTTACAGCAGATGAGAACAATGGATCATTCTGCTTCAACTTAATAAGCCTGTGCAAAATGATGTCCAATCATACTCCGTCAACTCATTGTTATCCTGTTCCACTTGTTACCCCTCTTCCACCCCTCGTTTTCCACCATGCATTATCTTCCAGGTATTCTTTACGATCCTTAATGTTCTAGCTCCCCAATATTCTTTTCAATCATTTGCCTTCTCTGTATCAATTGACAAAGCTAAACTGTAAACTTACTTGTTTATATGATATGCTGTTTTTTTTTGTTTACATTAAATACTTAAGAGATCTCTTTCTTACTTTGCACCATTGCAAAATGATTGCCTGTTGATATCTTCATGTAATTCTGTTTAATGACCTTAATATAATCTGAATTTTTTCTCTCAGAGACTCTGCTGAAAATGGACTATCCAGCCCAGTTATATCTGTCTACCTGCATACATGCATATATAAATAAATACATATATATATATATATATATATATATATATATATATATATATATATATATATATATATATGGGTCTATATTACGTGATCGAATGATTAGGTGAACACAGGCAAATATTTCCTTTGGCTGTTCTCTGGATTTTGCCATTTTCCCCACTGTGGAGCGATCTCGGAGTAGGTATATTTAATTAGGGGGGTGTGGGGGTCACAGCCCACCACGTCAGGCGTGTGGGGGGTGGATCCCTCTACTTAATTTGGCTGTAAAGTTAATTTTTTTTTGTGGCCGAAAGTAACATTTCCTGGCGGCGTTCACTATTTTGCAGTTCAATATTACGTGGTTAATGTTTAGGTGTTCATAGGTTCATAGGTTCATAGGTTCATGCTAGGCTATCTGCCCTAGGGCATTTATAAGCCTAGCCAGAGTGTGTTTGGCTTTCGCCACCCATTTTAAATTAATTCTGCTATGCCCTTTTTCGAGGTTAGTATACTGTGCCTCTGTCTAACAGTGACACAAAAGTGATACCCGGGTTAAACCTATGATCTCCCTTCCACTCATCAAGATTCCTCTTGAAGAGAGTCAATGAGGGACTCTGCCTAACCTGGACTGGGATTTTATTCCAGAGTGAGGGGAGCCTCTGGGTTATGAATCTGTCCCTCCAGCATGTCCTATTTATTTCAGTGCTGAGGTTCAAGTCTCTCGAGCGCGTAGCTCGATGGGATTTAGATTTTCTGAGGTGCAGCATGTCCATTAATTCCGGGTTGGACATGGCTTTATACATCAGGCACAGATCGCCTCTGAGCAGGCAGTATGCCACTGAGTAGAGCTGGAGTTTCTTTAACCGGGAAGCATATAGCATCTGTTTGAGCCCTTTGATCCTCTTGGTGAGGTACTTTTGGGGTCTTTCCAGTTGCTGCAGGTGTCTGGTAAGGTACATCCCAAAAGGGGCATTGTACTCAATTATGGGCCTGATGAGGGATGAGTAAAGAGGCACGATGACCTCCCCTGATCTAGATGTGAATCCCTTCATGATTAGGTGGGCTATATAAAATGTTTTTCTAACTACTTTGGCCACGTGGTTGTCAAATGAGAGATTACTATCAACTTGGGTCCCCAGGTCCCTAAATACTTCTTCTGTACTTAATGGATTACCACCTATGTGGTAATTTGTGGGCACTTTGTTTTTGCCAAAGGGGATGACTATACACTTTTTGGCATTTAGCTTGAGGCCATGGCTCTGGCACCAGTTGTCTGTTTCTATGAGGCCCTTTTGGAGGATGCTTGTGTCGGCTGGAGAGTCAATTATGGCACCCAGTTTGCAGTCATCTGTGAACTTGGTCAGCCACAGTCCTTCCGTGTTGGCCTGTACCTCCGAGAAATATATACCGAACAAGAGAGATCCCAGGACTGAGCCTTGTGGGACGCCACTTGTAACTGGTTTGGAGTCTGACATGGCTCCAGCAATTCTAACCATGTGGGTTCTATCCTTGAGCCAGTTTGCAACCCATCTAGTGACATAGGGGTTTATATTTAAGCTGGTGAGCTTATCTATAATGCCCGAGTGGGGTATTGTATCGAAGGCTTTTGCGAGGTCCAGGTAGGCTGTGTGGACCACCTTCCCCTCAACAATGGCCTTGGTGACTGTTTCAAAGAAATCAACCAGGTTTAAGAGGCAGGATCTGCCTAATCATTTGATTACGTATTATAGACCCTATATCTATGTATATCTATATCTAATTTCGTTCACTGAAGGTGCACTTTATTGAATCTGAAACAGCCGACTCCAGTTAAGCAAAAGTACAGTTTAACGAAAATGCAAGCACCCATGCACCCCCCCCCCACACTAATTATATATATGCTAACTCCGAAATCGCACTACAGTGGGGAAAAGGGTACATTTCCTTATCTTCACTGTATCATAAACTATATCAACAAGTGTCAACTGCTGGGCAGTTTCCAGCAGATGTGCTTGCTCCTTTTGTTAGGTAACTATAGTGTACTACTGACTTTCTGAGATTTACGTACAATGAATCTAACAGCAGTATCAAATACTTGGATTTATGCATTCAGAAGACTGATGATATCATGACTACTACTCTAGTTAAGAAATCCTGTAAGGTAAATAAGTT
The DNA here is from genome assembly GCF_019279795.1 of Protopterus annectens. Lineage (NCBI taxonomy): Eukaryota > Metazoa > Chordata > Ceratodontiformes > Protopteridae > Protopterus > Protopterus annectens. The sequence continues at coordinate 1,554,685,603 of NC_056735.1, forward strand.
GCATGCTCGCAGCATGCAGCCAAAAAGGACTATGCTGAACGTTATGAGGGGACAGTTTGTTAGGTCAGCAAGACTACATAAGAAGGACAGTGACATGTATATCTCATTTGATCCCTTGGCAGATGAGTACAAACAGAGGGGCTATACAGATTATGATATAGAGTCTGCACAGAACGATGTTGTCTCTCATAGGCATGATAGGGCTAAACCCTATTTTAGTATCAATGGTACTGATGTATGAGTGAGGGATACACTACATGATCATCTTAGGATGTCGATTACATATTCAACTGATGTCAATCCTATATGTGATATTATTAAGAAACACTGGAAGGTCCTAATGTCTGACGCAAAGTATAGAGATATTCTTGATGGACAACCATGGTTTGTTTCCAAAAATAATGCATCTCTTAAAAATGCTTTGTTATAAACCCCTCACTGCCAGTCGTCCTGGTCAGAATGTACTGAGGGATAAATATGGGACAAATGCCTGTGGAGGTGCAATGTTTATTATTATATTAGGACAGACAACACTTTTTTGCATCCACTCAGTGAACATCTGTATACTTTTAAAGTGTCTGCTGATTGTAGCAGTAGCAAGTTGGTGTACTTGGCCATGTGTGAGATTTGTGGTTTCCACTACTTGGTATGACCACTAGACATCTCAGGGATCATATTTAAGATCATATATATGCCATTAATAAAAGAGATACAAGGAATGCTTTAGCTATACATGCGGTGAAAGAAGGAGGGACACACACATTAAAATTTATGGTTTTAGAAATGGGAAGGTTATCAAAAAGAGGTAGGGATGTTAAAACACATATTGAAGGTTTAGAAATTAAATGGATGTATATTCCTGCTGCGAACAGAGCTAAAGGGCTTAATGGTGATGTCCCCTTAAAACCAACTTTGAGATCTAGACCTTTAAAACACTGATTGGATTTAATTAACACGTTTGATTGGTCTGTATATTTAAATGCTGTGATTCATGTTTAATAATAGATCTGAAGAAGCAACATTAGTTGCGAAAGTGCTCATCTCTGCTTTTTGTTCTGTTTTTTGTTTTATTAAAGTGTTTTCTGACAGATACTGATTCAGTATTGTGCTTCTCCTTTTTCACTCATATTCTTTGTCAGTTTGGTTTAGACCACTTTTACATTTTGAAACAAAAAAAACTATTAGGCAGAATATCAGGATTAGTACACATACACTATTTTTTTTTCTAGCTTAAACTATTTTTGTTAAACATCCTGCTTCTTTTGTGATAGTTTCATGCCTATATCACTGCCCCAGCTCAGCATGTTTATGAATACATGTATGTACGTATATATACATATATATTTGTTTTGTTTGTGTTTTCCTGGAATCGATATGTTACCTATAATATTTATTAGTGATTAATTTATATTTGTGGATTTTGAAAGCACTGATTTAAGGTATTATGTGTCAACAGAATTGTGCTATGTAATTTTGGCATGTTTGCTATGTTTTAGCAGGCTAATGAATATACACGTCTTTCCCTTAAATAATGTGTTTATTAATGGGCTATTAAGTTCAGCTACTGTCACCCATCATTTTCTTTGTGTGCTTGTCATTGCTGCACATTTGGACCACTAAATCCTTTCTCCTCTTACATCAGATGGTTGTAATTGCCACTACACAGAAGTTATGGGTTGCAAAAACTATTCTAACTAAACACATCATCTGAGCTCAAATTTCCTTACTGATTAAGTCATAAATGTCTGTGTGATGAATAATTTGCTGTTATATTGTAACTCATAAACATCGTCCTGTTAGAGCAAGAATGAAACTATTCTGTTTGCCCTAAGGACTAGCTAGTTTGCTCCTTACAACAGAAGAGTACCAGAAATACACTCGGGGTAGTTGTTAGGTGATTAATGGTAAACAATTGCTGTCTACCACTAAAGCAGTTATTGTCTCTAAGTGAATGGATGAGTGTCATTTTCTTCAGTCAGAATCCTGAAGTGTGCTTGTTAAAAGACATTTTAACAGAAACTACAGTGAAGAATGAAGTAATCTCAGGTCTTTCCAACTTAACCTATACTCCCCTCCCAACCTGTACACCAACCAATTGTTATAGGTTACAAAGAAGAAATACTGAAGCTCATTTCAGTATCAGGCAAATAGTCACAATCTGTTATCAGAAAAAAAAAAACTGTTGCTGATGTTTCCTATAGCTAACAACTAATAAGATGACCGGTGGATCTGACAGAGGTTCCTAAGGGATGCAAATATTTAAGGAATATGCTTTTAGCCCAGAGCTCCCTTTGTAGTCAGCAACCAACTGTAGTCAGCTATGTTCACAGGTCTTCATAGCCAAAACACCTACCATACCTGCCAAATGTCCTGAATTACTCAGTTTTTACTGAGTTTTGGGGTCCAAATAATGGGGTGCCACGATTCCCGAGTGGCACCCCTTCATTTCCGATTTCTTTTCCTTTATTTTTTTTTTGTTCTTTTTTTTATTTTTCGTATTTTGAGCTGATGCACGATGATGTCAGCTCATCAGGGCTACCAGTCTTTCGGAATTGAGCTCACTCATGGCGTATTTCTGGGTGGTTCAAATGGTTTGCGAGTGGGAAGCATTTATTGAAATGCCCATCGGATGGCATGGATTTATTTTATTTAGACAGCTGGAAGGAACAGATTTATTATTTTATGGTGAAACACTTTGCGAGCAGCCAGGGAAGGATTTATGGTGAAACAGCCATCGAACAGCATGGATTTATTTTATTTAGAAGGTTGGAAGGAACAAGGAATGGATTTATCATTCTGGGAAGGCTGGAGGCTACAACGGATTATCGCTGAAACTTATGTACTGTAGTAACATGGTCAGAAAGGAAGGGTGTGTGTGTGTGTGTGTGTGTGTGTGTGTGTGTGTGTGTGTGTGTGAGGCAATGGGACATTGGAATGGCTGTAGGGGGACTCTGGTGCCATATTTTGGTTGTCTGTTCTTCAGTTTGCATTTGAAATTTGGTATCCCACAATTCCAGTGGAGTGGGCGGGGTTACATAATTATGTACGCAAATTATATGTTAATCAGCGTACAGATTTGTACCTATATTTCATGGGCCTTGTCCAGATTTTTGATGTTTCCAGGTTGAGAGGTATGACACCAACCAATTAAGAAACATAAGAATTAAGTAGGCAGATACTAAGCATGTTTATCTGGAACAAGAAATATACATTACTAGATACCATACTTTATGTTAGAGCAGTATACGGAAGTTAGTGTGACACTTCCACTGAACTATGAATTTACTTACTGCAGCACTGTGAAGCAGATCTGGGATTCATAAAGGTTACTACTAAATGTACAATTTCTGTATTCAAGAACAAACCTACCACATTGCTTTTGCCGTCTATTTACTCAGAAAGGTTACACTTAATGGTAAACTTTTTGAATCCCAATATCAGTGACTGAGGACTTATGAAGTTACCTGAAGACTTTTTTGAACACCACAGAGATATGTTCCTTTCTTATGGTGGGTCTGAGGCAAATAAAAAGGGGGGGGGGTTATAATGAATGCAGTCACTGCAGCACAAAAAATGATTTAGTAAGTGGCTAGTGAATTTCACTTTCTGTAGCCCTGAGATTTATATAGAGAAGCTCAGCATTTTTTTTGAACATTAAGAATTGAATGTATTTTCAAGTTGCTCATGCCTATAGCTGGACAAAGGGAAAAGTATCCAATATGCTTTAAACCCAGAAAAATAGGACTGAACTGTGCCATGAATTCTATCTTATGAAATACTCCAGATGAATAATTTGATTATAGATTCCATCTCTCATGCAGCACAGAAACCAGGCCTAGACTGTAAGATTGTACAGCTGTATCTCTCTAGAATACCATGCATAAAGATTCTGAGCATTATCCAACCCAAGACACAAGTAATAAAGTAGTCCCATAATAAGCCTGCAAAATAATTTAGTATTATAAATAGCACTGCATAATACAAGACTATATGAGAATGTGTGGGTATGTGTAACATAATTCTAATGACTGGCATACCTCTCAACTGTCCAGAATTTCAAAAAATGTCTTGAGTTTTGCCTTGTATTTTTGGGCTGCTGTTAACTATAGGTTCCATATAACATTTGTGGATTTCTAACAAATCATTGAAGATTACTGTCTCCAAATTATGACATACATTTAAGTTTCTGACTGCATATCCATCAGAAAATGCATGCTAATCCAAAAAACGTTATCCTAGCAATATCCTTCCTGGATCCCCCCCCCCCCCATTATGTTTGTCTTTATCCAGAATTCTTGTACTTAACTGGTTGAGAGGTATAATTATTGATAAAGAAAAAATATTTCATATACATATTTGTGTTAATTTTGGGTTAATCTTTTGTTATGACTTCACTTAGCGTGAACCTAAAAATTGAAATTATAGTGCCCAACAATCTTAAGACATTCCAGGTCTAACAGAAGAAAAAATAATACACCCTCAAAGTTTTGCTCATCTGTAAAGTTTCATTGATTCTGTCTTTCTGCAGAAAACCATAAAACATTGTAGTATAAAATGCTGTCATCCCAAAAGAAACACTGGCAGACTTTATGTTATTGGATAATTCAGCCCCACTTCTTAGAAAATGAATGTAATTGCAAACTGTAGCTTAGTTTAGTCTCATAATGATTTTCTGAATAAAGCCACAATAATTCAGTGATCCTTTCTTCTTTGAGGCTGAGGCATGGAATACGCATTCACCTCTCCAATCCTGTATATCAACTGACCTAGCATTATTAGGTCAGCTCATTCTGGGAACTGTTGTTACAATGTAGTCACTGGTACATTTAACATTTTGTTATCCTAGGGATTATGAGAGATGAGACATGGTGCAATCCTTCTGGGTTATACAGAAGTCAGGATTTTTTTATTTACTTTAATAAAACTATGCTTTTAATAATACTTAACAGTACTTACTTCATTCATAGCAGTCTGTCTGGGGACCTTTATTTGTCACAAAATGAACAGATTTTCCTTTTTTCCTAACTTTAAAAGAATTTTAGTCCTTTTCCTTTGACAACAAGACACATTTGTCCACATAACCCTTGCATTCTCTCCTTTCCTTGAAATGCACACAAAAGCAAATAGGGATGAGACAGCAAAATAACTTATACCCAGAATATTGTAGACTCAAGAGGGTTCTAATGCTCTGCCCTATTCCTTTACCTCTGCCACACAAAATGCATTAGCATCTACAGCTGTGCAAACTCTGCTTTGAGCATATGAATTTGGGGATTTAATCTTCTATTCTCATTATTTATTTTTTTAATTTGTATTTGTTTTCTAGATTAGAGCAATGATCCCCATGGACCTTTTTTAATCTCAGCCTGGGAGCAGTGCTCGGTTAAGTCACTTTCACAGAGTCAAACAGACAATGAAGCCTGAGGGAATCAAACCTTGCACCAATGAGCCACTAAAACAGCTTGTTAACAGCTCCTAGACATCTAATGACAGATGTATCTAGTCTAGCATGCCTAGATATCTGTTGGTATGTGTGTATGGACCATAACTGAAGCATCATCCATACTAACTAGCATTTCTCCCCTTGGTCCTGGCTTGTAGGCTGTCATCTTCCTAACAGAGAATAAGTATCCAAGAAGCTGTTCAGTTTTTTCCCTGGAGAGTCCTCTGTCAGCAGCCTCACTGATCACATGTGGGTTGCTGACATCCCAGACTGGAATGATTTCTTTTCACTGGCAGGCCTGCACCTAGTTTTATGTAACACTAAATGCTTTCAGATGTCTTTTCATAGCATCAAGTGTACAAGCAGCTATATTAATACTGCAAAATAGTGACTGTATTACAAGATCATGACTAGGAATCCTAAACATTAATAGAATGAAAAAAGTCTTGGGTAGGCATGTGTTTGTGGGTATAGCAAAGAAAGAAACATATAATTATACAGTATACCTGTGTAAGGTTTATCCAAGTACAAAAAGTCATTGTCCAGTTTTGCATAGCTCAGGTGAAATTAGAGCAGAAGTTCTGCAGTAGTAAGGTCAGTCTCCATTGTTTTGGGGAGGGCCAAGCAAGTCTGAAAATTCAGTTGTTGTTTGTCTTTTGGGCTTTTCCCGGTTAGGGGTCGCCACAGCAGAACTCTGGTCCGCTAATGATTGGCAGTAGATTTTTTATGGTGCCGAGTTGCCAGCCCAACGCCCAACCTTCAGCGAAGGCACGCCCATTCACGCATGTCTTTCAGAGACCACTCGACCACGGGGAGGACATGCAGACTCCACACAGAAGGCACTCCAGCCATGAATCGAACAGGAAAACCTCTTGCTGTGAGGCAGCAATGCTACTGCTGTATCACCGCGGTTTCAAGTCTGAAAATTCAGTATACTTAAAATAATAATTATAAGATATTATTTATGTGAAATTAGGCCAGATGTATGATAAAATTCAATGCATATATGCTTTTGTCTGTAAAGTAATAATAAAAGAAGGCTTTGCAAAGGCAAATCTTGGTTATTTCAAGCGTTAATGTGTTGGATACAAAATTAGTAGTGAAAGACAAATGCACTAAGCCAAGTCTTGGTAATTTCAAGTATTTATGTGTTGCATTGTGAATTGGCAGTGAAATGAAAATGTACTAAGCCAAGTCTTGGTTATTTCAAGAGCTTATATGTTGAATGATAAATTAGTAGTAATAAAAGAATGTACTAAACCAAATCTTGGCTTTTTTAAATGTCTGTGCATTAGATTCAAATTAGTAGTGAAAACAGACTACACTACACCAAATATTGGTGTTATGTTCCATTGGCAGTTAGTGGTAAAAGGAGAAGGTACTAAAGCCACATTGTGGTTATTTTCAGTGTTTACACATTGGGAGTGATCTACATCTGTAAACTGAAACATACACTATGTAGGGGGAAACAGAAAGCATATTTTTCATCTGGGGGCCTGGATAACTTTTGTGTGCTTCGAGGTCAACTTGCAGTGACAAAGTCTAAGAATGTATGACTCAGGATATGCACGTAGCACACAGAGGAGTCAAAGTTACATATGGTTAGACAGCAAGATTCCTTATCAACCAGTGCCAGTTATTACAGGAATTTGCCAAACAGGCCACAGACCTTGAAAGAGATTAGACTTTAATACACTAGGATAAGCTGCATTGGTATGGGTCTTGTACCGATCTCCTTCCACTGTGTACAGGGTGCTTATTAACTTAATAGACACTTTCCAATAAATAAAGTTTTGTGTTTTCTAAATATATGAACAAAATATTGTTACTTTTTTCTCAGATGGAATAGAAGTCAATTGTACACTACGCTCTTATTCTTCAAAACTGACATTTTCAATCAGCAGTTTGCTAATTACATTTCCAAGTGGTCTCCAACCATAAGCCTATCTCTTCAGAGTTTGTGGAAACAGAGAAATGTCATGGGGACAAACTGTGGTAACTTGTGCTGTGCATTGCTATGCAGAGATTTGTCATATAGTGCTCAAAAGATAACATTATAGAAAAAAAATGTATACCATAGGAGGGCTGTCTTGGAAAGGTTTACAAATAACTATTGATGAAGAAGAAGGCAGGAAAAATGGGAATAGTAAACAAAAAAAGCCGAGAATCAAGGCAAAGTAGCTGAAGTCACATTTAGTGTGCTAAAGACACACACACACACACACACACACACACACACACACACACACACACACACACACACACACACAAGTCTATTTACAAATCATTTCACCAAAACAGAACTTCTTCCCAGAAACAGGAATGTGGTTTCATTAACTACCAGTTCTGCACAAATCTGGGCATTTCCTTTTAGGTTAAAGATGTAACTATAGAATGCCTTGTGGTTGTCCTTTATTGAGGAAGCTAATTTGGATTCGTAGTTTTTTTTTTAAGGATTTCACAAGAAGTCTTATTTGCTTGTTTAAGCTGAGGAGGGAGTGTTTCCAGTTTAAGAGTGCTCACTCCCTCTTATTCCTAAACAGCAATTTTTTTCCTCTTATTGTAAAGCCTTTTAATGGCAGTTGTCCAAAAGGCAGGTTTGCTCTTCCTTGAGGAGCTTGTTTTGGTCCTATCGGGTACAGCTGAGTCAGTGCAGTCATACAGGTGTTTGTATAAAGATTTGGTGTAGAGCTCGGCATAGTTGCCAGTTCCATCTGAGGGTGGAGGGGCAGTGAAGCTATTTATATAATAGGTTATAATCTGCTTTGTAGAAGATTTTAGTTTAGTTGCTGCTGGGGTGGGGTTAGGTGTGATAATTACTTTTAATGAGACCGATATGTGATCAGATCTCACCAGGGAGGACCTCACAGGGGGGGTGTTACAGTGTTCCCCCATATTAGTGAACACCAGATCCTTGTGGGAGTGTCAACCAGTTGGTCCAGGACACTGGAGTTAACGAAGTCAAGGAACCTTTGAGCAAGTGAGTTTGAGCATGAATAATTTATTATAAGTCAACGGATAGGTAGTTAATGTCGCCAAAAAACATGGTGTTTGGATGAATCTTGATGGACTCAAGTAGATCCAAATAGGCAGAGTGGGAGTCCTGATTCATGGAGGGGGTCCTGTAGCTGGCAATGTCTTGAATAGGTGTCCTACGAACAGTTAATTGCACCTGAAGTATCTTCATGGAATCATGCTGTCTAACCAATCTGGAGGTGTATTTATCTTTAATGAATACTGATACACTGCCTCCTTTAGTTTTCTCACCTTCTGTTTGAGGTCTGAACGTGTGGAAGGAGGTGTAACCCAGTATGGCTGGGGTGCTATCCACAGCCTTGACCCAGGTCTCTGTGACTGCATAAATGTCTGCATCTTCTTAGGTAAGGACAGCTTCAAGTGAATGCAAATTCATGTTGAGAATCCTATCATTTAGCAGCATAACACTGAGGTTGGTTTTAGAGGGAGTTTTAATATTGGGAATTTTGTTCTGGAGACACTGCCTAAAAAAGGCATGATGGTGGTGGCAAGAGTCTTAGCCAGTAGCCAAAATCCCAGGGGTGACAGATGAAGACCATCTCTGGCAAAGCATTGAGGTCTGTCAATTATGTCACCCCAGGCTGACAGATAGTGGATCCCCATAGAATGACACCAGAAGCTAAGCAAATTATTGAAGTCAATAATTTTCTATTTATACACATCCCAAAGACATGCTGTAGGTGGATTGGACTCTCTAAACTGGTCCTAGGCATGAGTGCGTGCATGTGTGTGCCTTCTGTGGAAGGTTGGGTGCCAGGTTGACAACTCGACACCGTAAAAACTCCATTGCCAATGATGAGCAGACAGGTGATCTTCTGTGGCGACCCCTAACCAGGAAAAGCTGAAAGGAGAAGAAGATTGAGGCATCATCCTAGGTGAAGGTAGAGCACTGCTTAAGGCTAGGAACATACCTGCCTAAGACACATAGTCCAAGAACTTAGTCATGTCTCTCTTCATATAGTCCAGAGAGGTACATCTCAAGTCATTCACACGAACATGGAATATGACAGAGTCATAAAGTACCTGTTGTCAAGAGACATCAGTGTATGTGTGATATAGCGTATCCTGACACCTGACAGACAGATGACTGTGACCTTTTCCTTATCCAGCCTGGTAAGAGAGACATCAGTGTGTCTCACGATGGAATCACCTATGACTAATATGTTTTTGTTATTATGTCTTGCCTTAATGGTTTGACCGGTGAGACACTGGTGCATGACCTATTATATGTAATGTGTTCTGCAGAGGAAGTACTATGTGTAGCGTGCTTGTGTTTGTGCTTGGGAGGTCTCTGGTGTTTTGGTATGTTTCTGGTGTGGACCTCCACATATGCAGGTATGTGTGATGTGGGTTTGGCTGGAGTAGGAGGTGAGATGTGCATGCTGGCATCCCAGTCATTTTCATATGTAGTGAGTGATGTGTGAGAAAGCATGGATTCAAGGTTGAACCAAAATAAACGGACCCAACAGTGCAAAGTCCACAAAAACCAAAAAAGTAGTCACTGCTGAGACGGAAATCTCTTGAATTTCTTATTTTATTTTACCACTCTAAAACGTTAAAATAATAAAATGAACAGCAGGATTGAGCGCTTTCTTCCCTCACATAGGGATTTCATCAGAATCAATCAGCATTCTCAAACACTTCCTTTTATATCAAACAATTATGACATCACCATTAATTATACTAAAAATTCATTAATATTAAGTAGGTTTCTGACCAGTGTTAAAAACGTTTGTAAATATATTCTTAAAAAATGTATGCATACTAGTTATAAAGTACATTCATTCTAGTGAATTTATAAATATTATACAATATTATTAAACACATTTGGATTTATTTTCCAATTAAAGCCCTTTTATTTAAAATAGGTTTGATAGAAATAATTTCATTTAAGCCAGGCATTTGCCCAGCTTGTAACTTAATTTGCCACCAGGTTTCTTTATCTTCTATGTGGCTTCTATAATCCCCACATCTTGGTTCATGTGCAACTTTCTCTAAAATTCCAAAATTAAACTCTGTAAAGTGATTGCACATTGTTGAATGTTTATATAATGCATTATTCAAGTTCTTTGTGACAATCTGATATGAATGTTCATACATCCTGTCCCTCAGCCTTCGTTCTGTTTTTCCCACGTAAAAGGCTGGACAGGATTTACACATAGCCAAATATATATTATACCTCTAGTTTGGCAATTACCCTTAACAAAGTTTATTCTAGACAAAAAAAATATTGTTTAATGTAATGTGATCATTATTGTATATATATCTGCATTGAGAGCAGTTTCCACATTTTTTAGTGCCACCATAAATTTTCCTGCCCTTACCACTTTCAAAGCTTCTTTTTAAATTTGGCCCTAATTTATACACAAAGTTAGGTTTTTCTCCCCCAATACCCCATAATTTGGGGTTATTTTTAAGTATAATCCAATTCTTGTTTATAATATTTTCAACCTCTTTTATTTTACTTCCAAATGGTATAACCATAGCTCTTTCAAATCTAGCAGCTTCCGATTCTCTGACTTTTTTACGATCTTCCACACTTATATCAACACCTAAAAGGGGCTTGTATTTATTATCCCATTCTCCTAAAACATATTCCTTATATTCCTGGATCACTTTTTTTGGGTACCCCCTTTCTTCAAACATTTTGGACACCTGGGTAAGTTCATCATCTATGTCTTTCCTTTCAGAAGTCATTCTTGCAACCCTAATCATCTGTCCCTTTATGATGCTATTTTTCTGCTTAATCGGGTGGTTGCTAGAATATTCTAAATAGGAGTTACTAAATGTAGGTTTTCTGTATATTTTGGAACTGAAACCATTACTTCCTTTCTTAATGTATATGTCCAAATAATTGAGTCCCATGTTATTGTATGTATGTGTGAACCTAAGAAAGCTTGTACACCCATTTAAATATAACATGAAGTCCTGAATCATATTTTCTGGGCCTTTCCACAAAATAAATATGTCGTCCAAAAATCTGACATATAGTGTCATGTGCTTATAAAATTGACTATTAAAGACATAGTTTTGCTCCCAATGCCTAAGCACCATGTTGGCAAAAATGGGTGCACATGACGCCCCCATGGCTACACCCTTTGATTGCCTATAGTATTCCCCTTCAAATAGGATATAGTTGTTGTCCAGGACTATCTCCATAAAATCTATTAGTAATTCATTTTGTTTTCGTCTAAATGGGTGTTGTTGTTTAAGCTCTCTGTAAAATATTCCATCCCTTCTTTTTTTGGGATGCTAGAAAACATGTCTGCAATGTCAATGGTTAATAAGAACAAGTTTTTTTTCCCAACAATCTTTTTGATTTTTGATAGAAAATCCCATGAATCCTTTACCAAGTGTTCATTGTTGAAGATTTCATTTTTTAACCAAGAGTCTACTACTACTCCAAAGGGGTACGTTTTTGATCCTTTACCATCAATAATTGGTCTAAAAGACAGAGGATCCAAGCCTTTATGTACTTTTGGTATACCAAAAATGGTTGCTGTTTTTGGTTGTAATACTTTGAGAAATCTGTATAGGTCTCCCGATACCCTTTCTTCAATCAAATAATCTTCTAAATAAAAGTCATTTCTTTTATGACTTATATTGACTTCATTAGTTGATGAATGTTGGTAAGTATTGATGTCATTTAGAATTTCAAATATCTTTTGTAAATATTCGAGAGAATTATACAGTACCATTCCCCCTCCCTTATCGGGTCTCATGACTCTAATAGTCTCATCAGTTCTGATTTTTATCAAAATTTCATTTTCCCTTTTGCTTAAATTATTATGTGAGAAGCCACATTTTTCATTACATTTTAACTTATAGATTTCTTCCTCAATTGCTTTTTCGAAAATGTTTATAGTGGGATCTGTTGGTGGAATAAAAGTACTTTTATTTTTTAACTCTGGATTTTTACGTCCTATTCTAGGTAAATTTTGACCATCATACATATAAGCTAAATTTAATTTCCTTGTATACATTTTTAACTCTACAATTGTATCTATGTAATCAAATGGTTTGTTAGGGACAAATTTTAACCCCTTCATACATAAACTGAAATGTTCTTTTTGTATTTACATTCCTGTGAAGTTATAAATGTGATACCCACCCATGGTGTACACTATCCCATCTTGTGTTATTACAACTACCATTCCTTGTTCTCTTGTCTGTAATCTTTCCACCCTGTGTTCCATCTGCCCCTGTTGTCCCTTAGGCCCACATCCCAGTCTTGTCGGTACTGAAAATGGTGATTTTTGTTACTCTCAACATAATTATTGTTAGGATATTCAGAGTTTTTTCTTCTGTTTTCAGTATTTCTTCTATACTCTTTATGCTCATGGTGCTTGTTAAACCATACTTTATTTGTTTTTTATCATTATTATCATTTTTTAAAATGTATGCCTTATTACTTTTATAATCTTCCAGATCTCGCTTGAGTTTATTACATTTTGTCTGAAATAACTGTCACATTTAAAATCCACATTTTCAATCTTTCTATAATATAGTTCTTCCATTTCTGAAAATAGCAAATCATTTTTTATTTTACCATTCAGTAATTCCATTTGTTCTATCAAACCACAGATTTTTTGATCATTATATATAATAATCTTTTCTATTAACTCCATATTGTGTCTATCAAACATATCAATAAAGTCTGCCTTTATATTGTCGTCATAATCAATCCCAAATGGGAACTTATACAACCTAAGTCCTTTTGGTATAATCTTTTTATTACACATTCTGCCAGGTAACCATTTTCCAACTGTAACTTTTTTAATAAAAAAAGCTTAGATTCAAAACCAATATCATTTCCTTAAGGTTACCTTCTGTGTTGACATCCAAATTAACAGCATTCTTCCCATACTTTTCTTAAATTTGTTGGTCAGAAAACCCATATTGTTTGTTAAATACATAATCATAGTTAACTCCTTCCCTTCTCATTTCTCTCATTCTATTATTATCGTTATGTCCATTACTCACAGTTCTTGTTGAGGCACTAATATTGTCCATAAAGCTGCCTCTATCTCGTTCATTAGGGATACCAAGTCTGTTACAGTTCTCATTAGTTTTCCCGTCAGTTTGTTGCATTCTGCCTTGCTCTCTCACTTTTGGTTTCGCTCCTGTTCTAACGTCACCCTTTTTGTTTTTTAGCTGCCTGTCGGTATTTTGTTCAACAGGAATCCGTAAATTTCCATTGGGGCTTACATTGTAGTTGGCATTCGCCTCGCTTGTAAAGGTGTCCCCACCCGGCTTTTCGCCTCGCTGCGTGCCTAGCGTGTCATCATTAGATGACGAAAACCTTTTCCTCTTTGGTTGCGTGTGTTTAGTAGCCCCTTCCGACTGTGTGAAGAGCTCAATTAAACGTGTGAGCTCTCCTTTCATGTGCGCATGTTCCAATTGAACTTGGTGAAACTCTTCCCTTCTAATAGGGGACAAAATGCCTGGAAAACCATCAAGCGAATCCATCTCAGGGTCCAAAAGTCAACAATGAACCAAAATAAATGGACCCAACAGTGCAAAGTCCACAAAAACCAAAAAAGAAGTCACTGCTGAGACGGAAATCTCTTGAATTTCTTATTTTATTTTGCCACTCTAAAACGTTAAAATAATAAAATGAACAGCAGGATTGAGCGCTTTCTTCCCTCACATAGGGATTTCATCAGAATCAATCAGCATTCTCAAACACTTCCTTTTATATCAAACAATTATGACATCACCATTAATTATACTAAAAATTCATTAATATTAAGTAGGTTTCTGACCAGTGTTAAAAACAACGTTTGTAAATGTATTCTTAAAAAATGTATGCATACTAGTAATAAAGTACATGCATTCTAGTGAATTTATAAATATTATACAATATTATTAAAAACATTTGAATTTATTTTCCAATTAAAGCCCTTTTATTTAAAATAGGTTTGATAGAAATAATTTCATTTAAGCCAGGCATTTGCCCAGCTTGTAATTTAATTTGCCACCAGGTTTCTTTATCTTCTATGTGGCTTCTATAATCCCCACCTCTTGGTTCATGTGCAACTTTCTCTAAAATTCCAAAATTAAACTCTGTAAAGTGATTGCACATTGTAGAATGTTTATATAATGCATTATTCAAGTTCTTTGTGACAATCTGATATGAATGTTCATACATCCTGTCCCTCAGCCTTCGTTCTGTTTTTCCCACGTAAAAGGCTGGACAGGATTTACACATAACCAAATATATTATACCTCTAGTTTGGCAATTATCCTTAACAAAGTTTATTCTAGACAAAAAAATATTGTTTAATGTAATGTGATCATTATTGTATATATAGCTGCATTGAGAGCAGTTTCCACATTTTTTAGTGCCACCATAAATTTTCCTGCCCTTACCACTTTCAAAGCTTCTTTTTAAATTTGGCCCTAATTTATACACAAAGTTAGGTTTTTCTCCCCCAATACCCCATAATTTGGGGTTATTTTTAAGTATAATCCAATTCTTGTTTATAATATTTTCAACCTCTTTTATTTTACTACCAAATGGTATAACCATAGCTCTTTCAAATCTAGCAGCTTCCGATTCTCTGACTTTTTTACCATCTTCCACACTTATATCAACACCTAAAAGGGGCTTGTATTTTCTGTATATTTTGGAACTGAAACCATTACTTCCTTTCTTAATGTATGTGTCCAAATAATTGAGTCCCATGTTATTGTATGTATGTGTGAACCTAAGAAAGTTTGTACACCACTTAATTTAGTTGCATCTCTCACACATTGTGTTTGTGTGGACTAGGAGTAGATGGCTTAACGTGCACATGAGACAGTTGATATACTGCCTCAGGATGCCCATGTTGACCAAGCTGGCTGGAGAAACTGTGGGAAATTGTCTGTCCATAGAGATAGGTACATTTATATTATCAGGAAAAGAGGTCACACTTAGGAGTTGCTAGTGAGTGAGAGGTGTGTTGGTACTTCTGAGGCTAGGCTTAGTGTTCTACCTGACAGTAGAGCAGGGCTCCAAGAAACCTCTGGAAGACCACAAGCAAAGTGCTAAGGGAAAATTTAACAAACAAAATGTTTGCTTCTTTACCCACCAACAGTAAGTACCACAAAGCGGCAATACACGATGGAGTGGTACACGCAAACAAGTGTAAATGTGGGTCTTAAATAAAACAAGAAAATACCCTTTTTGACTCAAACTAGCCAATAAGAATGCTCTCTCTGAGCTCTAGTCCAATCACTCTCTATTAGATGGGACCCAGTCAGCACTCTCCTCACACAAGGGTGTAGAAGGGCCTTGACCTACAAAGGTGGCTTGAAGTTGATGCTCAGATGTTACAAAACAGACCCCAAATTAGTAAACTTGGAAATGGGCAGTGCCACAGCTGAACTAGTATGGTGTACATAAAATGTGACCAAAAAATAGTTCAGACAATTCAAACAGACAGTGGAATGCAAATACAAATTGCCTTCATATTTGCCTACTTCAGGCTCAGGAGACATTGCACTCATCTAATGATTATTTTTGCATGTATTAATTTATGTATATTATTCTCTAGTTAGTTATGGGGATTCTGCAGTGGTGGTGCTGCGGTAGCGTTGTCGCCTCACAGTAAGATGTTGTCCTGTTCGATTCTCAGCTAGAGAGTCTTCTGTGTGGAGACATGCGTGAATGGGTGTACCTTCATTGAAGGTTGTGCATCAGGGCTGGCAACTCAACACGTAAAAATCTACTGCCAATCATTAGCAGACCGGAGTTCCACTGTGGCGACCCCTAACCGGGAAAAGCCGAAAGACCCATTCTCTAGTTATGAGGGGTTCAAAAGCTTTTCTGATAATTTTCTGCGTTTTTTGTTTAGGCTAGTTTTAAGTTCTGATAATGAAATACTTTAATCTGTTACATAGAGTGTTGGATTACTTCACAAATACAGGCTGTAATATCATTACAGGTCTGCATAGCCAAGGGAATCTGAAAGTAGCCGCTGAAGCAAAACCCCAGATGCCTGCATCAATTGTTCAGCATATGCTGATGGTTATGATGGACAGCATTCTTATTTCACCCATGTTATGCACATGATAGTATGTGTTTATATGATGCCTACTCAAAGTTCCTCATATTCATCCTACAGTACAATGGCACCCTTAATATTACGGTCATCTGTCTCTATATGGAGAGAAACTTCCAGATTTCTATCCTTTACTTCCACTCATGACACCATGCAAGCAACTTACTTTTCACCTCCCTGTATTATATCTAGCATTGTTACAACATAGTCTATTAATAAAGTCTGTTTCTTTGTTTCTTTCAGGTTCCATGCCATCCTCATGATAGTCACTTAAATCGAGGATCACAATACCTTTGTTTACGATCTCTTTTGGTATCTCCAGAGGGTTAACAATGTGTGCCATAATAGTAAATGATCCCTGGATTAGAATTATTAGAGAGAGATTTGTCTCAGTTACACTCCTCTTCCCAATACCAGGACTCACTGTCATGTAAGTAGTTTTCACCACAGGCAATATTTGACATAGTCATGATGGCAGTCCTTCTGGTTCTTGGGAAGAAATGGTGAGATTCAATATTTTATTAGCTTTGTATGAAAATGGATGACCTCCTCTCTCAGTTCAGGTGGTACGGTATATATATTCTTTGGGCTTTCTCTCAAAATGGCTGCAATACTGCTACAGCAATGCATAAGTTCCATCTGCTCTGACTTTGCTCATCTTTATTGCTTTCCTTAGCCTCTAGTTTTACTAGACGCTTTCTTTATAATCTTCTCTTCTTTCCTTTTAACATACTCTTTCTATAGCTCTCAGCACTCTGTATTGCATTTTCTAATAATTTGACATTCAGTTCCTATGATGATTAAATACATTATTTAATGGCTTTGTAGCAACCACAAAGTTACTGCTGTAAATAGAAGTCCAGTTCCTGTCAAAACTTTAAACATGTAGATGTAGAACAAGCTAAGGTATTAAGATGGAGGCAGAACGAGAGAGAAAGAGATTAACTATTCTAGTCTTACTATAAAATGCATCAGTTGTTCATGCAGCAAACAAAACTGGATGCTTTGATCAAAATCTAAAATCGCAACTGTCCTCAGTTTACACTTTATAAGAGTTCTTCTGCCAAAGGAATAAGCCTGGCTGAGATTCATTTGTCAAGTATCAGCTATATAAGGACCACCCTTCCACCGTTTTCTGTTGAGGGCTCAGGAAGACTAATGGCTACAGGCTGTAGCTGCACATAGTTGTTAAATCAAAAGCAAAATAAATCCAATGGTTTGAGTATTGGTTACTTAATCTTCAGAAGTTATACACAGTGAGATAATAGGCAACATTTGATGCAAGAAAAGGATTGGGGCAGAACAACAGTGAATATGAGGCTTTATAACATTTAGCAGGGTATGCTGCAAGGCAGGGTAACACATCCACCTGATGCTGTTATTAAACAAAATGTAACTGCAGAGTAAAAGACAAGATGAAAGCCATGTGTAGGCAGAAGCAGTGATTGCAATGACTATAATCAGAAGACTCAGTTGTGATGTGGCAGATGTGTTTGCACAGACATCCCAGGAATAAGCAATCAGGTTGGCCTTGGGCAAGACCTAAACCTTGTTCTTTACTGGTTTTATGACAGAAAGCTCACCATCAGTATTTACGTGACTAAATCAATGCTGCCAGAATGCTTCAAGTGGCTGTAGATATAGAGATATTTAAATATGTAGGTGTTTGTCTACATCATGAGAATACTTTAATCACCAAATACCGTGCTTAGACAACAACATACAAAGGTAGCTGGGTGTTAGCATGGACAGAACTTCACTAAAACCCCACATCCAAGAAATTAAATTGCTAGAAATATTCTTTACTCCCAATCTGAATAAGGTGCCTCTTCAAAACCCTTTCCCTGCTACATGATTAATTAAAGGCATCATCGGGCAAAAATAAACTTCATTTTTCTGACAGCAGGATCCGAACATCACTGCACTCTTGTACATAGTGATAAAAGGATATACATTCTCTGAGAACCACAGTAGGAGTGATCCCATTGCCTTTAAGCTTATTTACCTTAGGTTTTGCCCACCATTGGCGGGTGTGCCTACAAATACAGATGCAATCTAGATTCTTTGTTTCTGTTACCCTGTGGAAAGCAACATCTTCAGTCTTGTACCTATACAGCAACTATTGTAAAATTGTTCTCAGTCTTATAGCCTGATCCGTAAAATAATATATGTCACCTAAATAGCCTTTCATTAATAAATGTTATTGTGCCAGCTTCAGGATCTTCATCACTTTAGCTGATTGACAGTGCCTTGCTATCAAAGTGACACCAGCATAACCACTGCAAAGTAATTATTAAGATCACCTTCAATATTAATGCTGATCTTGTCACTTTCAGCCAAGTCAGATGATGCAGAAGATATGACCTTATTTATGATATTCAAAAGCAGTGGCCCCAAACTCCTGACTGTCTTGGCTATTTTTTTGTTCTCTGTATATAAATGCCTTTATCTCCAAAATGGATCTAGATGTTTTTCATGAAATTGACTATTTCTGCCATGATTTGCTCTGATACTGCCTTAGATTGGTCTCCTGAACTCAAACAAACAGTAGCTGCAGCTTGAATTTTAATGAAAACATTGTTTTGTGTCACTTGTAATATTGACATATGAAAATACAAAACCAGTAGAGTTACAAATGCAGAGTGCTAAACAAAAGGTAAGTATCCAGATAATGTGCATACATTTAAAAGGATGCTGTTAAGCAACTGTTTTTGATAATAACTGCAGAGCACAAAAAATATTTAGCACAATGACTTAGGCAGAATAAAGTAGCAAAGGGTTGTTGCCAGACTTAGGGAATCTAGTACAAGAAAAGTAACCAGAGCTCTTGTAGAGGTTTTAAAGATACGTTGGAAATTTTATGAAAATTTGTATAAGAAAAATGTGGAAATCATTATGGAAAACTTAATTATGCCAAGATTAGAGGAAGATAATACTCAACAACTAACTGTTAAGATAGGAGGGGATGAGATAAAAATAGTGATGTATAATTGATCTTTGGGAAAGTCTCCAGTCTGTGCCGCAAAGCCTAGTTTTGGGGGTTTGGAGGGGAAGA
The DNA here is from genome assembly GCF_019279795.1 of Protopterus annectens. Classification (NCBI taxonomy): domain Eukaryota; kingdom Metazoa; phylum Chordata; order Ceratodontiformes; family Protopteridae; genus Protopterus; species Protopterus annectens. The sequence goes on from NC_056735.1 coordinate 1,554,705,185, forward strand.
CATAAGTGGCTAAGATGTATAATGTTGTAAATTGGAACATCTCCAAATCATTTGGAAGTTACTGGAGGGAAGGTATTATTCTTGACATGTTTAGACACTGTGGTTACTTTTGGTCATTTTTAGTGATGTTTAAATAGTTGAGAGGCAAGCAGAAAGTCAGCATGTTGTTTCACATGTAGCTGGTTAGCTTCTTTAGTAGTTTTGCAATGGTGTTCATTTCTTGGGAGATAGTGATGAATTTCCATTTGGCATTAGAAGTGGATTGAATGGTGGAAATATTTCATTTAGAAGCTGCTGTGATTAGTAGGAGACAATATTTTAGCTGAGCCAGTAAAATACTATTACCTATGACATTTCTACACTATTTGGAGAGAAACAATGAGATTCTATTAGCCCAGAACTGGAGATAGTTTATTGTGTGTATCTGTGTGTGTGTGTGTGTGTGCGTGTGTGTGTGTGTGTGTGTGTGTGTGTGTGTGTGTGTGTGTGTGTGTGTGTGTGTGTGTGTGTGTGTGTGTGAAGTCCAGGAGGAGTTGGAAATTTAGAAAGGGGTCCAACCAAACCCCTAGGTATTTGATTTAAAAGATGTTTTCAGTAGCATTAGTAAGATTATCAATGATTTTTTAGAGGTCTGGAGATAGAAGTGAGCTTTTACCTAGTGCCAAAAAGCATTGTTTTTGCTGTCGGGTTTAGTAGTAATTGTTTATCAATGACCCATTGAATAAGGGCATAAAAAATCATCCTGAAGTTCTAGTTCAAAAGAAGGGACAGAATGGATGGAGCCAAATAAGACCTTGTCATCAGCATAAAGCAGGAGAGGAAGATAGATGAGGTAAGTCAAAAGGAAGTTTTTAAGGTAGAAGAAAAGAGGATGGTGTCAGCATAGATCCTTGAGTGACACCCTTCTGCAGAGGGACTGATGGAGATATTGATGAATTGAAATTAACTGTAAAGTGGTAGTTACAGAGGTAATTTTTGAACGAGGGCAGTGTATCATCACTAATGACTATTTCAGAGAGATGGTCTAGGAGAACCGAGTGATCAACAAAATGAAAGGCGCTGGTGAGGTCAATAAAAATTGCTCAATTATTAGGCCTTTGTCCATGTCCATTGCAAGAAGAATGTTGTCTCTGAGTGTCCAGATAGCTGTACATGTAATGGGGCCAGTTCAAAAGCCATGCTGCTTTTGAGCAAAAAGGTGGAATTAGTTGCTGTATTGAGTGAGTTGCAAATAAAGTAATTTTCCAGAATCTTTCCTAGGCTAGGGAGAAATAAGCTGAAAGCCTGATGGATTGGAGGGACTGGGATAAATTGAGTAAAAGTCCTAATGGATATAATACCTGCCCCTGAAATACTTTTATATCCCTAGTACTATTTTTGTGCAATTCAACAACCTTATTTTTTTTCAAAGAAATAGTAAGCTTTTAATATCAAGTAAACCCATATGTTTAGCCACTGATGTACTAAAAGCTTGATAGTAATTAATCTGATTTCAGGACCAAAAATAGTTTACAAAGATTCCTGTATAAAACCTTGACTTGCAGGACTCCAGGGAACCAGAAAACAGAACACAAATGGCCAAAATACTGAATGGCGAAATCTCCAGCTGTAAGTAGTTTTTACAAGAGTGTGCCCTCCTGCACTCTCATCTCACAACTCCTTCACTTATATATATCCTAACTCATTGGTTGTACAAACACAAAGATGGGAGAAATCTCCTAAAACAAAGGAATCACTGATGGTACACACACTTAGAAATCACACCTGCAGTGATATCCTGTGGAAAACACATAAAAGAAAGTTCATCCTTGTCCATATTGAAGCACAACTTGGATATATGGATGTGAAACAGAAGATTTACCCCAGGACTGCCCCCTGCACTGCTAAAGGACAGAGGCACCTCCTAAATGCTTTATCCCATTCATGGGTCCCCTCAAATTATGTAGTATGAACCCAGTTATTTTTATTAGGAGAAATATATAATTATTGACTATGAGATTAGCAAGGCTAGCCTAACACCAAATGGAATATGTTAATTCAGACATAAAAATGGAAACTAGCTAGGCTCAGTTTGTTTATTGCACATATGCATTATAGATTTCTATTGAAGTAAACAGGTCTGTGAGTCAAATGGATCCGTGAGTGATTAAATTTAGAGGCTGAAATAAAAAAAATATTAAGCTATACATGCAGCTAATTGTCTCTTAGCTAGATAGACTTTTCTTAGTTGCATTTTACCACAGGACCTTCTGCAATTATATAGCACTTTTTCTCTACTTCGTTGGCTCATCAGGTACCATTTTTCCTAAGGAAGTTCAGTATAAAGTACAGTAGGGTTCCAGAATAGCACCAGAAATATAAACAGGAAGATAGCTAAATGGGTTGCCTGCCATCACACACTCCAAGTTCAGGCTTGATAAATGTATTCCCATCTGATTTCCATGAAGCTTTCTATTATGGTGGTCAGATTTACAGAATCTGTGTATTTATTTCAGAAAATGTGGTATAATGTGGCAATGAACTTTTAATGTGTTTTCTTGTTTGCCTCATGACTTTGCATGCAGATTCTTCCAATTTTTTTTTCTCAGTAAAAAAGGTATGAACCATGGCTAATATACAGTTACTATTTGTAGACGTCAAACCCCTTTGATGAAGATTCTGAATGCTATTTTGTAAATATTTTGCATAAAGATGAATAAGTTGTAATGGAAAATGCACAGACAGACTGTAAAAGTAAGAACTACATATTGCTGTATGCTGGTTGTGATTATGGCAGTCTTGTGGTTGCTGATGGGGGGGGCTTGTGGGTTCATTTTGTTTCAATGCGTGGTGCTGTCTATATGCACAAAGGTCAGTTGTTCTGCTGTTGGCCAGCCTAGCAAGTACAGGTGGACAGTGGAAGGCTGTAGTGTGTTGAGGTAAAGGAGGAGCTTCTGCTCTCCCTTCTTTTTTTCTCCCTTCTTTTTTTTATTTCAACCTTTTCATGTTTTTATTCTGTTTTTCAGATGGCGACAAACCACAGCTTAAAGGAGAGATGGGCAGCTATTGTGGCTCAGGCTGAAGAGTTATCCAAAGAAGCACCATCAGTGGTCCACCTGATCCTGAAGTTTCCAGTGTGGAGCAAGAGATGATTGCAGCCAGCATGGCGGACATCAACCACCAGAGGGAAGCATGCTAGGAAGTTGGTAGTAGGCTCTGTCAATGAGGGCACTGCTGTGGATGGAGCAAATCCATGCACCACTGCAGGTAATGTTAGGTTCGTTGCTCCCAGGGGATGGGGGCATGGTTTTGGGAGGGGTAGGCAAGGTGCTGCAGGGCTTGGTTGAAGGGATTGTTTTAGAAGTTGGGAGTCGCTCGGACGGGGGGGGCACAAGTACAGGACAATTTGTCCTGTCCAAAAGCATCAGGGGATGAGAGTGGGACCCTGTTGTTGGGGAGTTTGGTATTGCATTTGGAGCAATTGGGTTAGCTTCAGCATGATGTGAGTGGGTTCTGATTTTGGAATTCGCCTTGGTGATTGGTTACCTACTCAGACATTCTCAATGGGTGAAGGGAGTTCCTACCTAGCATATTCCTACATCAGTAAAGGAGAAGATATGGAAATGTGATTATGTTAACGTATTTGAAATGCTGATGGGGTGCAGGGTCTGGTTGAGGTGAACATGGGGGGATGAGGACTCGCTGACAGTGCTAGCTGAACTAGGTTGGGGGAGGACCAGAAGGTTTAGAGCCAGGACTTGGAAGAATTGGGAGCTGGATTTTGTTTATTATATGGCAGTCTGTTTGGAGAAGGATAGCTCTCTGGCTCTATCACTGTTAGCTTATTTTTTATCACTCCATAAGACACAGAGGTTGCATTCAGAATATTTGTGGTTATGGTATGATCAGTGGTTCTGCAAATGGAAGGCTGTCAATCAATCTTTGAAATGGAGGATGTGGCATCCAGATATTTGGCTGGCCACTATGCATGATAATGTGAGTGGTCAACATAGGATAACTAGGGTTGAGGGAGAGAAGATCAGTGCTTGATGGGCATTTAATTCAAGTAGATGTGTTTGGCTGGTGTGTAGATTTTCACACACTAGTTAGATTTGCACCAGGGGGCACTCTACATTGCTAAGTTGGCATTGGGAGGGAGATCAGGTACAAGTTGTTTCAACCTTGAGTGATGGTTGGATGTCCTCAATGCACGGTCAACAAGTAAGCACCATTGGTTGTGAGTTAGTAAGCTAGTACAATGAGATCTGCATTTCTGAGTGACATTTCTTGACCATTTCAATGGTATTTCTCTTTGGCAGAGAGATTGGGTTAATCGGGAGGACTTGCATTTTTTTCACAGATGCTGCAGGAGGACAGGGAATGGGTGTTTATTTCAATGGAGAATGGTTTGCTGCTCAATGGCCAGATGACTGGGAAGAGTGGAAGAGCAACGTGACAACTTCATTGGTTTGGCAAGAGCAATTGCAGGACAGAAAGGTGGTTTTCATTTCAGACAGCTTGGAAGTAATGCAGGTCTTAAGGTTGAAAACTGCTACAGCCAAGTTGCTCTTGTTAGTTTTAAGGAAGTTGTTTTGCAAAGTTTACTGATTAATTTCTTTTTTTCATTTGCATATTTACCAGGTGCAAAGAATTCAATAATTGACAGCCTTTCTCATTTCAGTATCTCAGGTTTCAACAACTGGCTCCAGAGGAGCAAGTCGAACTAGTGCTGCTGCCAGTGGAGGTCTGGCATCTTGGTCAGACGTAGCAGGATGGCTAATTCAGCAGTCTTGGGCAGTACTGACACGGAAGGCTTATTATGGTGAATTTGTGATGGAGATGCCTGAAGAAGAGAGAGTATAGTCTTTGAATTTGTTGTTGCACTATTTGCCCAGTGTGTTGATGGAAGGGTGGGCAGTTAAATCAGTTAAAGTACATTTAGCAGCTATTAGCATGCTTAGCTGTTTGGTGGGTTTGGAGGACCTAACCAAATTGTGGTTAATACTTCAGATACTGAAAGGATGGGATATGTTGCATGATAGGAGAAGTATTGTGTGGCTGTTGATGACAAAGCATGCCCTTCGGGTATTGTTGCCAGGCTTGTGGTTATTGGTGGGGAATACAACAGATTACCCGCTTTGAGTTACTTTGGCAGTGTAGATGCAGAGATGAGTGTTTAGGGTGAATGAGCAACTAGGTTCTTTGTTGAGGAGGGATGTTATATTTTTTCTTCCATAGTATTGGTTTGGTTGCAACCGTCTAAAATGGATCAAGTTGGTAGGGGCACACAGATGTGCACATGTGTTGAAGAGTTCCTTTGTTCGGTTGCATGAGGTAAGAAACTGCAGCTTTCACATGGAGGTAGACTCCGGGTGTTATTTTTTCTTACTCCAAGTGGAAGGGTGGTGGAAGCCAGCCAATTTATATGCTTGATATGAAAGGCCTTCAATGTCAAAGTTTCCAAGGTGAAAGGTTTTCCACACATTCTGTTTTGATAGGGAGGGCATCTGACTTGGCAATAGAAGGGAGGTCAGTGGAGGTCATAAAGAAGGTAGAGAAGTGGATATTTGGGCATTGTATCTTTTATTAGGTAAAATGGGGTTTTATGCTTCATATATTGCTATTTTTGTTCTTCAGGTGGGGTTTCTGTCATAATGGGCTATTCCTTTGTGTACTGGGCAGTGAAGCAACTGGCAGTCAGGCTGGAAGGAGCTGAGTTTGGGTTGTGACAGTACAGGTGGAGTGTGTTTTGGGAAAGTTTTAGAGGGCTAATGTGGCATCAACTTGTGGACAGGTTTGAAGATATTCAGTTCAGGATTGGAGTATCATGTATTTTGGTCCTTCACTTGGCAGGTAATGATGACCTGGGAAGCATTCTGAAGCAGAAATTAATAGCTAAGATGAGTGGGGATTTGGCAAGTTTGAGATTTAGGTTTCTAGCTATGATTATAGTTTGGTCAGAGATAATGCCACATCTAGTTTGGGGCATGTTGTTGAGTTAATGGGCATCAGGCAGGCTCTTTGTTTCATTAATCATCAGCTTTCAAGAGTTTTGGGGCACAGGGATTTTGATGACAGAGATCCAGTTTGGATCTGTTTAATGTGCATCTGCTGTTGTTTTTGAAGAATTTGATTATGATGTTGTATATCCTGAGGAAGGGGGAACAGCCTGTTATCAGGCTAATGGGCAGAGAAGTGGGATTGTGATGAACCCTTCTTCTGTCCCCCCTTCTCATTTATTTCTCTTTTGCTTAGTATAGTGTGGTTGTTTGTAATAGAAGTGAGTGGTAACATGCTGCTTCTAATGGGAAGTTGATTTTAAGTCAGCAAATTGATTTAATGCCACTTTATGTCAATAGCTGGGTGAAGATGAGTGGGTAATGTTGCCTACTATAAATTTGCCATGCTGAAATTTATGACATTTAAATGCTATGGAATTAATCATATGTCTAGTCATTAATAAATGGTCATCTTATCCTAAGTGGTGTGGTTATTTGTGTGCAAGGGAGGTCTGGACACAGACTAATTTGTCCAGAGACACTGCAGTAGAGAGGGGGGTAGGGGAAAAGATTAGATTGTGTGAAATAAGACAATGGGAAAGAGAAACAGGTATGGGCATATGGGGAGGTAAGTGTTAAATGGTAGAAAGCAAGGATGGTGTAGGTAGGAAGTGAGGTAATGGGCAGAGAGGAGTTAGCTGGGTTTTATACAGTGACTGTCAGTTGAGGGAATCAAATTTTGGCATGTGCTTGCTTATTCCTCCCTCCCCGCCCTCCATTTTGGTTTCTGTTGATCTTTAGTATTGGTAGTTTATGATATATTTTGTGTGCATGAAGGCAGATAAGTGGGGTTGCAATGAACTCCTCTTCTGTTCCTCCTTCTCATTTATTTCTGTTTTGGTTAGTATAGTGTGGTGAGTGGTATCATGCTGGTTCTAATGTGAGGTTGAGTTAAACTGAGCAGATTGATTTAACACTGCTTCATGTCAGTAGTAGGGTAAAGGTGAGCAAGTAACATGACCTACTGTAAAGGGTAAAGGAGAGCAAGTAACATGGCCTACTGTAAATTTGTTATGTTGGAACTTTGACATTTGAATGTTATGAAATGAATTATATGTTTAGTCATTAATAGTCATCTTATCCTAAGTGGTGTGGTTATTTGTGTGCGAGGGGAGTCTGGACAAAGCAAATTCTCTTTTGTTGTTTTCCTCTTTTCTGTATCTGTAAAACAAACTCTTATTCTCCTGACAATTAAGCGTGGAGTTTCAGCCAAGGCATGCTGTAAATAAATAACAAAAATCCTTTTTTTTCTGTAGAAATACGTTTGTTTTTATTGATGTAATGAAATTCTAAAAAACAAAACTTGTTACAATAAACAATTTTAAAACAAAAATACAAGCTGAAATGCAGGGACACTGTCAGATGATTTGATTGACAAAAGGTAAGTACTTTTTTCCTTTCTCTTGACAAATTTCAGATAAAAGCCAGACAGTAAAATAAAAATAAATAAATAAATAAATAAATAAAAGCTTTACAAAAATATAAACAGAAATGACATTGCTTACAGCTTACCTAAGAGTACTTGATTCCAAAGACGCATTTAACATTAACACTATCATTACTACTTCTTTTGTCACTCACCCACAGTTTATCTTAACTTTTTCCAGTATGAAATAGCATTTTGTTAAATGAGGACATACAATTGAATGTTAATATAAAGTGCAATCTACAATAACTTCTTCTTAGACAACATGCACATACTCATAATAATGTTGTCAGAACTTACTACTGCTTCCACCCACCCAAAAGCTTCACATGAGAAATATCTAGCCCCATAGTCCATTGCAACAGTGGTAAAATCATAACAACCACCTAAGTTTTGTTAATTTAGAAAAAAGAACCACATGTCGACTGGATATTAATGATACTGACCAAAAACTACAGGAATAAGTGCCCTTTTTCCTGCTAACAGCTGAAACTAAATTAATTTTGATTTCTCTCTCTGTCCAAGAGACCCCTATGATTTTTTGTTCACAAATGTAGCCTCATCACCAACACTTCAACACTACCTTGAGGAAATTTCCACTTATCCTTATAATTTATAACAACAGCGCTGAGTATCCATTCAAACTTTTTTTTATTTCTTCAAAAATTAAATTCACAATTTTGTTACTGTAATATCTATTAACAAAAGGTTCACTTACATAATCTAACCTTTCATAAATTGTGATTCAGATGATGGTTATCTAGAAATTCTTCTAGTTAGACTATTAATGGTGTTACTCTTAAATAACCAAGGGTTTACACTTTAATAGTACAAGTAACTATTGATAGACATCTCCATTCTATAAATGCTAATTTCAACACATGATTACCGAGAGTCCAAATAATTAGAGCAAAGCCTTCAGCTAAAATATCACTAACAACAAGATAACTCAAACCCACGACCCTCCTCTTTAAAGGATAGACTGACTTCAGATCATTGCTTTTGCATGTTTTATTGGATAAGTGAAGTCATCTTTGTAGACTTCTTCAGATCCAATTCTGGATTTATCTTGTTGTTAAAAATATTTTAGCTGAGAGGTCGGTTTTAAATATTTGGATTCTTAACAATCTTACATTAGAATATTGGTTTGGCCTGACACATAATCCTTCTACACAACCAAGCTGGACTGGAAATGCTATGACCCCATCCAGTGGTAACCTTTGATTGTCTGTATTCAATAAACACCAGTACCAAGCCTGTCTATCAGTGTTAGACTAGACTTCCACATGCAAATATTGTGCTTTCTTTGTGGTAATGGTATCTACAAGTACAAAATCCTCATCCATCTTACTAATATACTCTAGAAAATAATTAAAAGAATCACTGGTGTAGTCCAAATTAAATATAAATTGTAAATATAATGAAACTGAAAGGAGATACATCCCATTCAAATGCAATTGTAAATTAATTCCTCCTCCTATCCAGCCATCACTCATTTCTAAAACTATGGGCTATTGGTACCTTCATAACCACATCAGTTTTCTGTTGATATTAGGCCTTTCTAAATGTAAAAAAAAATGTTACCCATGGTTATCTCTAAAATGTAGATGCAAGCAATTAGCAGCTAAGGAAGCCAATAAAAACTAAACCACAATGTGAGGATTTCAAAGTCCAGCATACTCTTAAAAACCAACCATGTGGGTAAAATAGACAGTTTGCTGGATTCAATAAACTCTATGTAACCTACACAGAGTGTATTCACATACGGGACACTGTGCATTGTGCAGCATTATGCAATCTTTTGCCATGAATATTAAGGATGCACTGCAAATGTAAGGAAGGATTCACAGTTCACCCCAGTCTTACTGGCCAAGAAACATGTATAGTGAATGTGGATCATTCCACAGCAAAGGGCAAGCATACATTTTCTGAAAGATGTGAAGTATGGAACAGAAATGTATATGTCATGATATATTGATGGCAATCTTCAGTGATTTTACAATAAACGGCCCATTTTTCAAATATATAATGCAAGCATCTGCACAAGCTGCAGAATTGTGGACAGTCTGTGTTTTGTGTTTTAATTAATTTTTTTACCCTTTTTTTTATTTATTAATTTTTTTAAATTACCTGTGTTTGTGAGATGTGCCCCTTGGTATAAACAAGTTTAGCTATGCTCAACTGGTTTGCACGAAGTGCAGCAGTGCTCAGACTGGACAAATGGACCACTGAGGTTGTAGATAGGACCCAGACAGCCAGACATGTGAAGTGCATGCATTCAATTAATAATATTCTGCATTGTGTAGTGGCATTGCACTATGGTTAACAGCAAGAACCTTACAATAACCACTAAGATAGCAGATATCCATCTCACTAATCCAGTGACAGCAGGTGGTAAGTGTAGGGGTGGAGTGCAGATTGTACAGACTTTTGGTACAGAGTGTGCAGGTTTTGTTTTACAGCTGTGAGAGTGCAAATTGTAGCAATAAAGTGCAAGATACACAACAGTTTTTCAGTCTTTTTCTTGTAATAGCTGCAGCCTACTGTGTTTGCATGATGGTAAGCGATGCACAAGATTTTCAAATGTTGCAAATTCAAAATGAGTGCTCTCACAGTAAGCACGAGAAGTGGAATAGGCAGGAAATAGCATCACATAAACTGCAATTGGAGGGAAATGCTCACTGCACATTGAACTTGAACTATGGCAGGCATGTCTGGAGTTGTTAGGGAGGGTGTGCAGTTTCAGGTGCTGCGTTGGTGTGTCCAGGAGTCAAAGATTTTTGTTGGACTCCCAGTGAGAGAGCATGGGCCCAGGTTTCTGCAACGGGACTACTCTGGCTCAGAATATAAATCTGAAGCCTGAAATAGTGTTGCCAGGGCCTTAACCAGTGTGACAGGTATCCCCCACACAGGTGAACAATGCAGACATCATTTTGATGATTTCCAGAGGAGGAAGAGGGACACTGTTAAGCTTTGGATAAGGGAATGTTGGGTAAGGGCCACCCCACAGATGTGTAAGTATCAATTTCATTGAGTAATTGCAAGAGTTAAAGAAAAGAAGAATTAAAAGCTGAATATAGTCAAGACTGGTGTTCATAATGGTGTTCTGTTTTTTTCCACAGCTGCTGAGTACAGAGTCTAGAATGTTCAGTCCCATGCTGCATGTCTAGCAAGGATGCAAGAAGGATGTGGTATGTATGCATCAAAACAGTACTGTCTAAATTGCATATTAATAATAATAATAATAATAATAATAACAGTAATTTTTATAGTACTGTTGTAGTATTAAAAGTTAAGGAACTCTTAGCTGTTATTTAATAGAGATGTGTCAAGTTGAGCATCCCTTAGGATTACAGATACTGGCTAAGGCTCTTGCCACCCCTATAGTGCCTTTTTTAGGCAAGGTTCAAATGACAAATTCACCACCATAACAGGTACAAGCAAGCAAAATCTGAGGGTAATGCTACTCAATGCTAGAAGTCTAAACCTCAAAATGCACTCACTCGAGGCACTCCTTAAAATGGAGAACATTGACATCTGTGCAGTGACAGAGACCTGGTTCAAAGCTCCAGAGAGCACCCCTGCATTACCAGGCTTCAATTCATACCACACCTTTCGGCCACCTAACCCAGAAAGAAGCACTAAAGGCGGAGGCGTGTCCATATTCATTAAGGATATCCACACCTCCAGGCTAGTTGCACAGCATAATGCATCCGAGATTATCCAAGTGCAACTAACTCTGGGCAAGACCGCAATCCAAATTGTAGCTTGCTACAGACCCCCCACTATGCCGCAGGATTCACAATCCTCATTTCTTGATACACTGGAAAAAATTAGGGTACAACCCAACACCCTAATAATGGGTGATTTCAACCACCCCACCATTAACTGAGAAAACTACTCATGTACCAACTCTTTTGCTCAACGTTTTCGAGAATCCATAAATTCCAACGCCTTGGATCAACTTATTCACACCCCCACCAGAGGCAGCAATATCCTAGACCTGATCATTACCAATATGGGAAACCGGTGTTCCACACCAGAGGTCAATTCCTCGTTGGTCAGATCTGACCACAAGCTAATCAGCCTAGACATCCACATCCCACCCCCACCCCCAATTAGGGAAACCATCGTAAAAAACGTCTCCAAAGCCAACTTCATACTTCTTAAGACAGAAGTGGCAAACTTCATGACACCTATGCAGACAGACAATAGAGGTATGACTGCCGAATCCTACACAAATGCACTTTATAAGCACTTACACGAGTGCATGGATCATGCTATCCCTAATAGAACCAAGATGTTATCCTCCAAAAAAGGAAGCCAATCTGGTGGTCCTCTGTCATAAACAAACTCTACAACAGAAGAAAGAAACTGTTACAAAAAAAAGTAAAATCCCATGACTGGAGGAACTCCCTGGTCAACCTCAGTAAGAAGCTGAGATCCCTCATAAAATCCTCCAAAGCTAGTTACGAAAACAATATTGCCACTGACTCTAAAGACAACCACAAAGCATTCTATAGCTATGTCAAGAATCTAAATGGGAACACTCAGATCTGGTCTGAGTTACAGCACAATGGCACTAAATATACAGAACCAACTGATATTGCCAACATCCTAGCAGATAGATTCAGTGCTAACTTTATCCCCCCCACCCCACCCCCACCCCCTAGAGGGCCCATCTCTATACCGGAAGAATGCAAAGTTCCTATAATCATGGCTGCACAGGTAAAAAACACACTCTCCAAAGCCAAGTACACAGCATCCATGGGACCTGACAATATCCCAGGCTGCGTTCTACATGAACTACAGAATGAACTGGCACCCTACCTAAGTACCATGTTCAATCTTAGCCTCACCTCAGGCTTTGTACCCATTGAATGGTGCACCGTGACGGTTATCCCACTCCACAAAGGGGGAGCCATGATGGACCCTGGGAACTACCGCCCCATTAGCCTGATGAGCCTGGTCTGCAAGGCCATGGAACATATAATCATGGAACTCATAAACAAAGACAATGGTAATCTCCAAACTCTGGACCCTACCCAGTTTGGATTTGTAAAAGGCAGATCATGTCTCCTAAACCTGATTGACTTCTTTGAAGCAGTCACCAAAGCCATAGATGAGGGTAAAATGGTTCACACAGCTTATCTAGATCTCACCAAGGCTTTCAACACCATCCCCCACTCTGGAATTATAGATAAGCTCACTAAACTAGGTATAAATCCCTATGTCACAAGATGGGTTGCCAACTGGCTCATGGACAGAACCCACACTGTGAAAGTAGCGGATTCCAAATCCGACATCAGACCAGTGACAAGTGGAGTACCACAGGGTTCAATCCTGGGTCCTCTCCTGTTTGGTATCTACTTCTCTGAAGTGCAGGCCAACACAGAAGGTCTTTATTAACAAAGTTTGCAGATGACTGCAAACTAGGAGCCATAATCGAAACTCCTAACAATGTGGACAAACTACAAAAGGGCCTCATTGAGACAGATACCTGGTGTCAAAGCCATGGCCAGAAGCTCAATGCCAAAAAGTGCATTGTCACCCCCTTTGGTAAAAACTCTGTACCCATGAACTACCACATAGCTGGTAGTCTACTTAATGCTGAAAATGTGATGAGACCTTGGGACACAGGTGGACAGTAGTCTCTCCTTTGACAATCACATTGTCACAGTGGTCAGGAAAATCCTTCTACGTGGCTCATCTCATCACAAAAGGATTCTCATCCAGAAAACAAGAGGTCATTGTTCCCCTCTACTCATCACTCATTAGACCCATTATAGACTACAACTGCCCTTTTGGTATGTACCTCACAAGACATCTACAACAATTGGAAATACCACAGAAATACCCTACAAAGAGGATTACTGGCCTCAAACAGATGCCCTATGCAGACTGTCGCAAAAAAACTACAGCTTTACTCCATTGCATATCGCCTACTCAGGGGCGATCTCTACCTAACATACAAAGCTATGTCAAACCCAGAGCTGTTGGACATGCTCCACTAAAGAAATCCCAATCCCTCCGAGCTACATGCTCTAGGGACCTAAACCTCGTCACCACAATAAATAGAACATGCTGGAGGGATAGATTCCTGTCCCAGAGACTTCCCATACTCTGGAACAGACTACCTATCTATGTCAAACAGAGCTCCTCATTAGCACTCTTCAAGAAAAATCTGGATGACTGGATGGGAAATGGGAAATTCATCCCGGGGATCAATTCTGTGGCTCTGCTCGACAGGGGCACAGGAAAATAATTTTCTTGGGTGGCTAGGCTTGTATGGGCCCTAGGGCCAATAGCCTAGTACCTACCAATGAACCTATGAACCTAAGCATGCATATCCCAACTGTAAAAGAAACTATGCATGCCGTAGTCTGTAGTACAAAGCAATGATGTCATATTCTCAAATAACAGTAGACATGCATTACTAGACTGCAAAAGGAAAAGTATGCATGCAGTAGTCTGTAGAACAAAAGTAGTATTTTAGCATAGTCACTGGTTGTGGGTTCAAAACCGCACTTCCCAAATATACAATACTGTTATGTTTTCATCATTATTGGAATGTAACTTTATGCGTCTATACCAGTGGCACAAATGACTTTCTATAATCTGTATTCAGTATAATTGGAACACTCATATGAATCAAATTGAGCATGCATATCCAACTGTAAAAGAAACAATGCATGTCTTAGTCTGTAGCACAAAGCATTGCTGCCATATTCTGAAATAACAGTGGGTATGCATCTTTACACTGTAAAAGGAAAAGTATGCATGCAGCAGTCTGTAGGAGAAAAGAAGTCTTTTTCTGGGGTCCCTACTATAACAACAAAAAGGCAATCTGTCGAACGACCAAAAAGTTAAATATTTCAGACCTCAAAACCCCCCGCTAATTATATATAACAACTCTGAGATCACACTACAGTGAGGAAAGGGCAAATTTCTGATCTTCACTGTACAGTGATCTCACAAAACTGATCTCGAGGTCTGGAATATTCGACTTTTCAGCCGTTCGACAGATTGCCTTTTCATTGCTCTAATGGGGACCCTTTTTCTGTAGTCATCTGTTGTGGGTTCAAAAAACCACACTTCTCAAATATACAATACTGCTTTGTTTTCAGCATTATTGGAATGCAACTTCATACCTCTATACCAGTGACACAAATGACTTTCTGCAATCTGTAATCTGTAATCAATATAATTGGAACACCTATACATGCAACATATGAAAACATCAAGGACTGATGGCTACAATCTGTACTATAGTATGCCTCTGTTATAAACTTAATAGTCTTAAAAGTAAGGAAGAAACTTGTTAGAGGAGTTTGTAGTATTGAAAGTAAAGATAACAGAATAGAGTAAAATAATTCTGTCAATGCTTTGTATGTCACATTTGAAGTTACTGTTTTTTTCTCTCACCCCAGTCCTATTCTCTCTCTTTTTTTTGGGGGGGGTATTATTTTATTTTTTTGTGTTTACTTTTTTATTTTTTGTTTTTCCCACAGCACAGTGGGATAGGACTGTCCCATGGGAACCTCCTGCCCCCAGTCCACTGGCTACAGCACCATTGCCCAGTACATCTGGTGCAATCCCTGCTAGCACCCCCTCTGCCATCCCTGCACTACCCAGCCCCTCAGGTAGTTCTGCCCTGGAGGACAGGCCTGTGGCTCCCTCTGGCACAGTGGTGGAGTGGGTGAGTTTTTTACCCATGATGAACTGCCTGGGATGGTGCGTAGGACTGTGTACTGCACTGTTGGCACACTCTTATGCTGGATGGCATGCCTGATCTCCATCCTACTGCCAAGCACCTGTAGGCGGTGCAGACATTGGGCACTGTAGCCAGCTGCACAGTGAGGTGACAGTGATGATAGTCCACTGGGTGAGAACTTGATTCTCACTGTCAACAACCTCAACGTGCATGGGACCAGGATTTCCTATCCCCTCCCCATCCATGGTGTTCATCCACCTCATGTGTCCTTCACTGTCCTTATCCCTTGTCTTATTTGTCTTGTCTGTCTGTAATTGCTTATTCACCTGTCCAACTTACCTAACACTGACATTCTTACATCCCTTCCCCAACATTCCTCTCTCTCTCAAAAAAAAATGGATGGGATGAGGGTGGGGATATTGGAAACCCATATGCGTCAAGTTGGGTGAAAGTGAGAACCGAGCCCTCACCCACTGGACTGTCATCACTGTCACCTCAATGAGCCAATAGCTGCAATGCCTGACATCTGTGTCTCCTTGTTTTATTTAATACAATAATAGAAAGCAATGTCTCCAGATGGTGTAGGCATGCACCAACAGTGAGATGCATAATCCTATGCACCATCCCTGGCAGTTCTTCACAGGTGATAAACACCCCCTCTGCCTCTGTGTCTGGAGGGAGCTACAGGCCTGTCCTCTCGGGCAGATCTACCTGAGGGACCGGGTAGTGCAGGGGAGCAGAAATGGTGCTACCATGTACTGCAACAGATGTGCTGGGTAGCGGTGCTGTAGCCAGTGGAAGGGGGCAGGTGGATCCTGTGGGACAGTCCTACCCTGCTGTGCTGTGGTAAAAATAAAAAATAAAAAAGTAAACACGAGAGAAAAGGGTTGGGATGAGAGAAAAAGAGAACATTAGTGACTTCATATGGGACATATAAAGCATTGGTACAATTATTTTTCTCTATTCTGTTGCCTTTACTTTTAACACTACAAACTCCTAACAAATAGCTCTGTTTACTGTTCAAACTACTCAGCTTCTAACAGATGCATAACTTAATACAGATTGCAGTAAGCAATCCTTGATGCGTGCATACACTGCACATATGTGTGGTCCAAATACACTGATTACAATTTACAGCAAGCTAGTGGTGACATTGCTTTACATTCTGATGTTGCATTGCAATATTGATGAAACCTTAACATACTTAATATGTTATATATTTAATATATTTGGGAAGTGTGGATTTTGAAGGCACAGCCTATGACTACTTTGTAATAACAAGTTGTTGTTTTGCCCTTCAGAGTAACGCATGCATACTTCCCTATTACAGCTATGAAATGAATGCTCAATTTGATACAACTTTATAAATAACAAATAAATGCATTGTAACTTTTTAATGATAAAATAACCTCACTGTTGGGATGCTTACATACCACATGCATCTCACATCCATGGCAATCTAGCATCATGGGTCTGCCCATTCAGTGCCTGGTCTGTGATGGCTGGGGAAAAACAAAACAAAACAAAATACCATAAAGCATGCTAATCCTGACTATATCCATCCAACTTTTAACTCTGACAAGTAGTCTTTGTAAGTGACACACATCTGTGGGGTGCTCCCAGTCCTACATTCCTCAATCCAGTGGTTGAGGGTATCCATGTTCCTCATCCTGAGGTCTCTGTAGTGGTGATGCATTTATTTACAACAATAGCACACAAAGAAGGGTTGGTGTTGTCTGAAGAAGCCCTTAGTGGGAAAGAAGGTATGCACAATATCAAAAAGTTTTTACTGGTGGAACTTATGGAAATAGTACTAACCAACAACTTTTTGCTGTTTGAAGGTGAACTTTTCACCAAATTTCAGGTGTAGCCATGGGAACCAAATATGCACCAATCTACGCTAACTTGGTGTTGGCACAATGGGAGGAAACATGGGTCTTTCCTTCAAAGTTCTACAACAAAGTTATCACATGGTTAAGGTTTTTGGGTGATATACTCATCCTGTGGAGGGGTACAAGAGCTGAGTTTGGTGACTTAATGGAGTATCTAAGTAGTACTATGACATTCTTAAAACTCACTCACAGAATTGGTAAGGACAAGATAGACTTCTTAGACATCTCATTGACTTGGGATAAAACCAACAACAAATTGAACTCTAGGGTGTACAGGAAAGATGCCATATTCTAGTTCACTCCTTCACTATAACAGCTGTCACCCAGTGCACCAGAAGAAAAGTATAGTAAAAGGTCAGATGGTCAGGATTTCAAGGCTGACTAGTGATGATAATGAATTTATAGAGGAGATGTGCACCCTAGTAGGAATGTTCAAAAGAAAGAGGCTATCCTATTAAACTGTTAATTAAAATTAGAAATGAAATCTGTAAGAGAAGAAAGGACAGGTTCACTCCCATTTTATCCACTGACCATGGATTCACTTTTGACACAAGAAACAGCACCACTTTAGATAGTGTTTTGGTTCTTCCCTTTAACAACAAGGCTTTGAAAATTAGATCTATGCTCAACAACACATGGGATTTAGTTTTGGGTCCTGGGCTGAAAAACGTATTAGGTACTAAACCAAAAAACACTTTTACTAGAGGTGCAAATCTAAAGAATTGGTTTGAAAAACCCAGAAATAATAAAAGGCTTAGATCTACCATGTCAAAATGTAACATGTGTAGAGCCTGCAAATATATCAAGCTATGGCCCTTATGTGGTGTTAGAAGGGTACTATCATACTATCCCATGTCCTGGCCATTGTAACTGCAACACCAAGATGGTGATTTATGTGGCTACTTGTATGTCTTGCCCAGCTTTTTACAAGGGCAAAACCACTAGAAAACTAAAAGAAAGAATTTTAGAACACATTAGGGACATTAATAGGAAAAAGAATGAAAGTGCATTTTATAACCACTCCGTGAGGTGTGAGTATAAACAAGTTTTTATTTTTTATTATAGATAGAGTGATCGAGTATGGAAGAGGTGATGACTTGAAAACCTATTTGGAAAAGATAGATTTGGATTGGCAGCTTAGGACCAATGCCACAACCCTCCTGGGTATTAATGATAATGTTTCTTTAAGTTCAGTGCTGAAATTAAAGGCAGCGCAGATTTGATTTTATTGACTGTTAAGAACACAAAATATTTATTCAAAGTTGATTTTACAGTTTTATGATATTTTTGTCATTTATAAATGTGTTACAAGCAGGGATTAGTGTTAGGTTTATAATTACAATTGTGTATTAGACAATTTTTAAGGTTTGAGGAAAAATCATGCTGTTTAGAAGGAATTGTATTATTAATGAATTAGTCTACAATGTGACACACTTTTGGTGTTTAAAGATGGGTTTAATGAAGCTATGTCACTCTGATGAAGCTCTGAGTACACAGGGTGAAAGCTCTTGGTGGATTTTATTACCATTAAAGTTTCTCCAGTTCTCTGATTGGGGTCTCACCAGTGTGGTGGCATTTTTATTTATTTTTTTTTTTGTTTTACGTTATTGTTTTCGCTCTTTTGGGTGACTTTTGCTTTTTATTTGTATATCTCTGTAGTGGTTCCTACATTGTTTACCAGTGCGAGGGATATCAGTAGCACTGGTCAAATCCTGGACCAGACTGTATCATGCCTCTGCCTTGTACTCTGAGGCACAGTAGTCTCTCTGCAACAGCCTGGGTCCATGTTCATTGACTAGGAATCCAACAAACACTGGACACCCCATCTTTCAGCACAGAATCTCAAAAACTCTTCAGAAACTCCAGCCATGTCTATCTCAGACTGAGACCAATGTAAAATAATGTTCTCCCACCAGTTGCAGGTATCACGCTTACTGGGAGTGTGCACTTTCTGGATTTGCAGCATTAGAAAGTGTTGCGCATTTGCTTACCATTGCACCTTCAAAATCCACATGAGAGTTCATGCTGCTGGGAAATGTGTTGCACAATGGCCAGTAGTATTAATTGAATACTTCTGGTGTATTGTGTGCAGCTGTCTGCGTCCTGTCTGCTACATGGGTGGCCCATTTGTGTACACTGTGCACTGCTGCTTTATATACAAACGAAATGCACATAGCTTTTTCTGTTTGTGTTATGTGGTACATTGCACAATTAGGAAATAAAACATAAAATGTACAATATTAAACTGCAAACAATAGAAAATACATGTCATGCTGTCACACAAACCTAACATCAGATTATCATGTTGTAACCTTTGAGGTGCATTTTAAGGGTTGGCTGGAGCATCTTGTAAGACATATGTTATAAAGTAGGGGATATGCCACAGTTCACATCACCTGCACAGGAAGTTGTGTGTTGGTCATTATAGACAGGAGTCACAATCTGATGGTACACCTCTCTGTTTTTCATTTCTCAAACCTTACAACAGCATTTAGTACAAAGTTGTGACAATTGCATGCTCTCAACTATTTACATATCCAATCACAATATATGGCACAGGTAAAATGAGCATTTCTACAACATAAATGCAAATGAATATAGTAAGCAATAAACTAGCTATGCACCCTCAGCATCAGACACTGATTTTGCATCCCTGATTCACAAAGGTGGAACACAGGGATCTGGCACAGTTATCATCACTTGCAGAGGGTGGTGTGGGTGAGGCCGGAAAGCTAGGCTGACCTAAAAATTTGGTGAGTGTGTGTGAGTAAGACGGCATACATATGGGCAAAATAAAAAAGGAAAGATAGCGAAAGTGAATACCTGGTGTGTGTGTGTGTGTGTGTGTGTGTGTGTGTGTGTGTGTGTGTGTGTGTGTGTGTGTGTGTGTGTGTGTGTGTGTGTGTGTGTGTGTCAGCCAAGCAGAGTGCTAGCTCTATGTCTTGTTCTGTAGGACAGGTGTGAGATGTGCATAGGAGAGGATACAGTTCATTGTTGTCATTTTCAACTGTGAAACCTAGCTCTGCCAGGAGTTCCACTGACACATTGCCATCCAGAACCATACTCAGATGCACTGCTGCTAAGTGTCTACTCTCTGCTGGATGATCGCCCTTCCTGGGAATGCCCAGGGCCAGAACCCCATGGCCTGCTACATCTGCATGTGGGCAGCACACTCACTGAGGAACCAGTAAAAATACTGTCACTGTGGGAGTGTGATTTGGAACTGCCACATTGGCTGATACCAGGGCATGTTGCTGTCCAATGCCCATGGGGATGCTGTTCTTCTCCCTGCTGACACTCCATTACAGACACTGATCATTCCAGTGGGTCATGTATGTGTTCCATGGCATCAGCAACATGGTGTAGGCATTCATGCATGTCAAGCTGTGCCACATCCATCCTTATGAAAATATGTCTGGACAAATGATGGGAACATGCCTGTGCCTCTGTGATGAACCTAAACATTTGCCAAGTGGCATGGGAAGTGACACCTGCACAAGGTGGTGGAAGTACAGCAGGCCTCATCCGAGCACCACTATCATTCCCCCTGTGTGACACCTCACCCACAGTTTGGCTATGGTCAGACTCAACAGGCACTGAAGCTGCAGTAGCCACACTCTCCTGATCAATGTCCTCACCCTGAACCTGCCCAAAATCTGTTGGGTCAATGGATTTGGTAGGCATAGGCCTACTAGCTGTATCAAAGGTCAAAGGGGATGGCTGAATGACAACTTCTGTGTCAGATTCAACTTCTGCCCACCCAGACTGTGCCTCACTTTGGCCACCACCATAATCGTCAGACTCAGATGACATACTGATATCAGGTGGCACAGTGCTCACAGTTCCACTTTCAGAAACACCTGTGTGAAAAATACGGAAACACAGGAATAGCTTAGTAATGGAAATACTACACAGCAGTATATGCTAAGAAAGTAACAACGATGCCAGTATTACTGAAAGCTGAGCAATATGGAAATCATGACTTAAATACAAATTACACTTTGCAATATTGCTTTACATTGATCAGCACTGCTAAAATTACATTATTTCACTTACCAGCTGTGGATGGCAAGCATGCATGTAGGCCAGATGGACCTGGAAGAAGTGAAACAAGAGGTAAGGCCAACAACACCACAATGAACAGTAACACAGGGTCTACTACATTGTCACCTGAATAGCAGAAATCAACAAACAGTTACCCAAGACCGTTGTTTACTATCAAAAGCTAAGCTTATATCAGTAGCAATTTTCTAACCACCAAAACAAAAACCAGATGTGCCACAAATAACTACTTAATTTAAATGCCTTGACCTGTACAACACTATTCCACTTGTTCAGATAACTATGCTTCCCTGGAAGATCCTCCTGTGATGTGGTTGTTGGAGGCAGGTCCTGCTGCATTGATGGTGGGCGTGTAAGAAGTTAAAAAAGAAGTAAGGCCAATAAAATCACATTATACAACGACCCCCTATTAATATTCAAAAACGTGCACGCTGATTGGTCAGCGTGCACATTGTAAATTAGTTATAGTAATGGAAAAAGGTCCGGCCGCCCGGACTTTTTCCATTACTATAACTTTTTTTTTTACAGCAACGGAAAACGCAAGATCTCCGTTGCTTCACACTGTCTCACTATGTTAAACGAGTTTAAAATAATGAGACAGCTTTAAAAAAGCAACGGAGATTCTCCGTTGCTTTTTTTAAAGCTGTCTCGCTATGTTAAACTCCTTTAACATAGCGAGACAGTTTGTAAAAAGCAACGGAGATCTTGCTTTCTCCGTTGCTTTTTTCAAAACTGTCTCACTATGTTAAATGGGTTTAACATAGCGAGACAGCTTTAAAAAAAGCAATGGAGATTCTCCGTTGCTTTTTTTAAAGCTGTCTCGCTATGTTAAACCCATTTAACATAGCAAAACAGTTTGTAAAAAGCAATGGAGATCTTGCTTTCTCCATTGCTTTTGCCCACAGCTCTGATGTACTGCGTAGGCAAACTGCCGCAGAATACCAGATATCTGCAGAAGGGCAGGAAGGAGGCATGCATGACATTATACAATGCCATTATTTAAGAAAAGTAATTATTTTTTTTCTTAAATAATGTCATTGTATAGCACATCCACCTGTGGGTAATGCTGGATTTACCCAAGGTTGGCATTGTTTGACCACTCAGGCTTCACCCTCATGACCAAACCACACCAACCGTGGGTAAATCCAGTATTACCCACACCCAGGCATGGGTTATTGCTATATTCAACACTAACAGAGGTAGTAATACATTTGCACATTTAAAGCTGCAAACAACACAAATGTACAAAATAATGTGGCTGAAAACTATAGGCTAAGCTTATAACATTAGAAATCTGTAATCCCCATGAACAAACAGCTACATGTCCCACACGCTTAACTTATTCATTTCTCTTCTAGCAATATGCAACACTATTCAGTTGTAGACATAGCAAGGCCTACCTGTAAGCTCCTCCTAGGATGCTGACACACTGGCACCCACTTCAAGGACATGCTGCACATCAGTATCTTGGGAGCTCTGGCTACTCCTGAGGTCAGGAAGGAACTGGTCATTGGAAGTCAGTGGCTGTTGCATATCAGGGCCTCCACCTGTACCCATGAAGCCATGGCCTACTGCAGCAGCTCTTTGTCTGGTAGCTGTTATCATGTCAGTGGTTCTATGGTGCACCTGGTCATATGGTCATCTGTGGCACCCATGGCATTGACATTGGCAACCATTTTTTGCCATAATGTCATTCAACAAGCACTATTGCACCTGCCCCTTTGGAGTAGAAACACACCATGGATGCTTAGGCCATCTGCCATGATCTGGTTTCCCCATTAGTAAATGGTGAGTGTCAGGGATTCACATCTCTGGATGCCATAGCTGTACTTGGCCTGAAAGAATGCAGATGTAGAGTATACATAAGAATCACATAACTACAACATAAATGTTTATAGATACAACGTAGAAGGTAGACAGTCAGTATTACTCAATGGTGAAACATACAGCAGTAAACATATGGGAACCAGTAACAGGCAGGATGCAAAACAAGGCAATTGATTATTGAAACATATTCTTCTTAGTGACATAGCACTACCTCACCTTAACTATCATCACCACAAAGGTACAGGCAATTGCCACTGTCATGTAACATTACATCTTAGAAATGTTACAGGTGCTATCAATGTGCTTGTCCTTGGAATGTTTTAGATATATCCCAAGTAGCAGTCTAACCCAAGTATTTGCCTGTGTTGACAATCTTGAGTAATTGTACAATGGCTTGATAAAATGGGCCATGTTATCATTACGCTTGTAAGTCATACATAAAGATAACATTGGAGAACACTGTGTTTCATAAAATTTTGAAATACATTCCATCAAATGCTATATGTAGGTGACAAAAATTAAACATACCTTGTGAGGATGATGACTCCTCTGTGAAGAAAAATTGGAAATACTGGTTGGAAATTCTGCTGGTTCTCAATGTTCAAAACATATAGAGCTAACAAGAACTTGACTACCTACAAGGTTGCCTTTTTATAGCTTGTAGATTAGTAATGGATTGCAGCCATAAGTGATTACTACACTACAATCTGCATTACATCCACTGGGTGTCATCTTCAGTCTACACAGTTCATAGGTGTGTACTAGGCTAATGACCCTGGGGCCTTTACAAGCCTAGCCATAGGATTACTCTGGCATAGTGCCACCCGACCTTAGTTCCCAGTGCCTCTGTCGAGTAGAGCCACTGGAGTTATCCCCAGGGTGAATTTTATAGGTTCATAGGTATGTACTAGGCTAATGGCCCTGGGGCCTTTCTTGTTACATCTGAGCTTGGAAATTAAGTCAGCAGCAGATAAGGGGGAGCATTTACTGATTTTATGTCGGCATGAGGTATGATAAGGTAATATGTTGGAACTATGTTAGATATATATGTATGTATGACACAGTGTCTCACATGTTTAACTGTATGTTAACTGTGTACTATAGCCCTGTAAGTATTCTACTGTCTGAACTGCCATCATCCCCACAATTTGATAACAGACATACATAAAGGCCTACATATACAATGACCTAGATATTGACATTAGAGTTGTGATTACAAACTGAAATATTATTCATATATGTTCACTTTACATTCTAAAAGCCATGGATAGTTATGTTGCTTGACTATGGTCCCCCTGCACATTCATGGCCTACTGTAAAACATGACACCCAATAGCAGGTATCAGAGTGTTACAATCCAAATTTGCACGTCCCCATATCGACTGTGTGCACAACTATGCCTTACAGCATTGTAGGAAACATGAGCAAAACACCAATACAAGTATAAAACTAGAATTTGCATTAACCTTGCCATGCAAATGCAGTACCTCTAAATAACACAGTCCTTTCTCATCCACATAACCTAGAGATTAGAAAACATACCATGAGGTATTTGGATAGATTAAAACCCAGGTCAGTGTAATATGTGTGGTACAGGATGAGGTCATGGATGGTCTCTAACACATTGTCTGGACATGCACTTGTGTGATTACTATATATGCAAACATATCATCTAGCTGATGATATCAACAGACTGTATAAATGGCCAAATGTGTATACCACATGCAGTAATTAAATGTTCTATGTATAGTTACAAAACAGCACTTTATAGGCAATGACATCGGCAATGACTTTTAAAGACAGGAGAAGGGTAAACATGCTATTGTAAATTGCTCTAGGTAATTCTAAGCAGTAGCTTGCTCTTACACACGTAAGCACACACACACACACACACACACACACACACACACACACACACACACACACACACACGCACGCACACACACACACACACACACACACACAGTTGACTGCAGTAGGATTAGTACTCCTACCTATCTAAAGGTATGGACTACTTAGTACTTAATGCAAGCCATGGCAAAAGTTGGATTTCTACACTAGTGCAGGTGAGGTTATAGTAGGTGACATCATCAGGCCATGTGTGGGACAATAGTTTGGGAGGTCTGCATAAAGTAGACGTGTCACCTTGTGCAAGTGAAGCTGATGTGTCAGCTTGTGCAAGTATTAAAATAGTGGCAAACCATGGCTTTGGTGAAGTAACTGCAGGACACCAGGTGTACTCTTCTGACTAGACACACACACACACACACACACACACAGTTGACAACAGTAGGATTAAGACCCCTACCTATATGAATGCATGGCCTATAGATATATGAATGGTTTTTAAACTGCCACCTCCTCCTAAACCCCCCAAAAATTATATGTTTACTTTTCACTCCAACCAGAAAGTCCTCCCAGGCATATTTCACACTTGTATCTAATAATGGCACTCTCATATCTTCTGACCCAACCACTAAACTCTTAGGAATAACAATAGATAGCAACCTTAACTTTGATACTCATATTGACAACACAATAAAAACAGTCAACAAGAAATTGGGGTCCCTCTGTAGAATCAAACCCTTCCTCACACCATTAGCCAGGACCACTATAGCCCAAACTCACCTAATCTCCACTCTCCTCTATGCTTCACCTATATATACTAAACTCTCAAAAAACAACCTCAACAAACTGGCAATCTCCTATAATAATATTGCTAGATTTGCCACTGGCTCTCCTTTTAGACCTCATTATTGTCTTAATCTAAAGCAGCTAGGGTGGCTAGAGTTTCAAAATCAGCTTCAATTTCCCCAGCTTGCTATTGCTCATAAAACCCTGTATCAACCCACCAATACTCCAATACTCTCTAGCCTCATTACCCCTCACAACAATCTTAAAAACTTACATTCCTCAAATAAACTACTTGTTTGTACAAGTAGATCCAACAACTTGGCAGGAGACTCTCTGATCTCTAATACGGTTTGAAAGCACTGGAACCTACTACCCACTGTCCTCAATACCACTTTTTAAACAGATACTAAAACTGTTTCTCAGTGCACATTGGTTATGCCCCTGTACTAACACTGACTAACTCTCTTTCTTTATACTAATGAATACTCTTCACCTTTTACTCTACTGTACCAACTACAGACTTATTCTAAAAGAACCAAAAACACCATGATATTGCAATTTAAATCTTTGTATATATGTATATAGTAACATCTTTTTGTACATTACCTTTACTGGTTGTGTTATGCTTATTACTCACTATAAGTATTATATTTTTATTTTATTAATAACAGCTTGTTAAGCTTGGACTGTTGCAACATTCTATATTGTATTTTGTGTTTGTGTTGGAGTTTTTCTCCCCGGACCTCTACTGAAAATGGACATGTATCCAGTTAGACTAGCCCGGTCAAGAAATGTAAAATAAATAAATAAATAAATGGCCTACAGAACACAGAGTTGACCACTGTAGGATTAGGACTCCTACCTATATAAATGCATGGCCTACAGAACACAGTATTTAACAAAACCGGCACAGCACAAGTTGGATTTCTGCTGCAGTGCAGGTGAACTTATATTAGGTGGCATCATCAGGCCATATGGGGGACAGTAGGTTGGGAGGTCTGCATGAAGTGGATGTGTTAGCTTATGCAAGTATTAAAATAGCGGGAAACCATGGCCTTGTTGAAGTAACTGTAGGATACCAGGTGTAATCTACCGAATAGACACAAACAGTTGACTGCAGTGGGAATAGAGCCCCTTTAAGTGCATAGACTACGGAATACAGTACTTAAAACAAGCACCACCGCACAAGTTGGATTTCCACAGGAATGCAAGTGAACTTATAGTAGGTGACATCAGCAGGCCATGGGGGGGTGCAATAGGTTATGAGGTCTGTGTCAAGTGGATGCATCAGCTTGTGCAAGTATCAAAATAGTGGGAAACCATGGCCTTGGTAAAGTAACTCTAGGATACCAAGTGTACTCCACTGACTAGACATGCTCGCACACACGCACACACAGTGGGAGTAGAATTTCTACCTATCTAGGTAGACAGTCTGCAGTGCACTGTACTTAATGCAAACACCATGGGACAAGAATAACATATTGCACTGCAGGTGTACTTATAGTAGATGACATCAGCAGCCCATTTAGTGAACAACAGCTTGTGGGTCCTGCCTAGGCACATGGCATCATAGCATTATATGAGGCTATTAACCTAATAGCAGTATTCTGTTAATAACCCTATTAGTGTAGCAACAGACGTACTCTTATTGACCATACTTGGAATGTTTAATGTTAGCAGGACATGGTTGTGAGTACCATAAAGTGGACCTGTCCATGTGGGAGCACACTACAGTAAATATTACAGTTGGTAGCATGATTGATACATGTTCGGAAAATGTAATGACTCCCCAGTGTTGTACTGCTTTGTGTTTGGGGGAGGTGGGAGGTGGGCAGCATATTGATGCATTGTAAATATATGAGGCATGCTTACATCTGGACTTTATTGTGTAATGTTTTGAATGTAATATCCAATATAGATCAACAATGACACATTATACATACAGTCTCATAGCGCAGCATGTAACAGAATTGTTTGATGTTGAGAAAAGTGTACATGCATGCGAATTACACCTCTTTGTGGTTAGGTAAGCAGTGCACAAATGTGAGCTGCAAAGTTCACATCTACCAGCGGCGTCTGTACTCCAGGCCTGTTTTTGCAGTGACCAAGGGCAATAATTGAATATATCTGGTTTCTGTTTTTGGCAGTCTGCTTCCTAGGTGGTCTTTTTTGTCCGGTTTTAGCGATACTGTGCTCTGGGCAAAACAGATGAGCAGAGCCAAACAAACATGGCACCTTTTGTTTTCTGCTATAAACAAGGCAATGTCCTTGTTCTTATCAGAAAACAACATGACATGTTTGACTATGCTCAGACAATTTACCCAGGACTGAGATGTACTAGTAATGGACATGGACATCTCATACATTCCTTATCCCCTAAGTAAAGGAAAGTAAAACAGAAAAAAGAAGTGAAATGCTTAAAAGCTAGGTATGTTAACCACAGTAGCAAATGAAAGTACCCGTTACAACTGTCCACATAGTGCAGGAATTGAACCTACACACCAGTGGATGTTCAGAACACATCATAGATGCCTTATTCCTCATTGCCACAGGAACAGCTATGCAACACAGTAGAACAAACATTTTTCACACAATGAAGTGCAACACAATGTACAATATCACAGATGAGTTACTGGTATGGGTCAAACAAGAGAAACCCACTGTTTTGTGTAGGGGGAGACACACCTCAGTTATTGTTATGTGTCAAAGAAGCTTAGCCTGTTGTTAGTTTGGTGATCACAGCTGATGTAATGGCATGTCACAGTGAAATATATGTTATTGTCTCCATGTTATCTGTTACTCTCCTTATTCTGCATTCTGCCTGTACTTTGATCTTGGAACTGTTTTTGAAGTCAGAGACTGCAATGTGTATCATTACTTTACAGCAGTTGTGTGTAATGCTTTACCATTGTAAATGTGTGGTGCTATACTCGGGGCATGCAGTGTTCCTCATTACCTTTGAGAGGGCTGACTGTGTGAATCTGTAATGGATGAGGCATAGTACTTGGTAATAGGAACATGTAAGTGGACGCATTTGCTCTGCTGTGAAAACTTGCAGTTATTTCTGTGGACATTCAACAATATTTACCTGATTACTGTAGCAAGGTAAACAAATCAATAATATGCCATAATATCATTTAACAATCAGCCCAAGTTGAGGAGCATACCTTTCAATCTCTTAGAGCATGAAATGTGGACAAAGCCATAAATAAAAGTGGGAGAAAAGCACTAAAATAGGGACACGTTACATATTTGCTCTTACAAGCTAAGAAAGTTTATAGAATAAACAGGTTTTGCATTATCATGAAATTTTTGAAGGATATGAAATCTGAAACTCATATGTCTGTCGTTATTTTCTGACTTCAGTCTATGATGATTTGTCAGTAATCTTCCACAACACCACACATCTTTATAAAAAATAAAGGCAAGATTATGGACATTGTGTGACACTCTGTCCAGTTGAGAAGAATGTTTGTGAGGTACCTTCTAATTGCAGCAGTTTACGACAGTTTTAGCTCAGGGCTGACTCTATGTGATGCAGGCAGTACACAGGAAGTACATATGGAGGTAAAGGTTGTGAGAGATGTCTGGCATTAATTTGACTACACATGTATGTGAGTAGGAGAAAGAGATTAGGCCCCTAGGTGTTCAGGGACTGTGCTGTGCATTGTTTCTTTGATAAATCAAGGCAATAGTGGGCATGGCTACCTCTTTTACATGCAAGTAAAGTAATTGCTCTGCTGTCACATGTTATGATACTTTCTGGACAAATACAACTACATTTACTTGATTACTGTGCCGAGTTAAGGAAGTCATGTATATGGCATATTATTATTACAGAATACAGTATAGGAAAAGCACTTAACTTGCAATTGCAGCAGATGACACAGTTTTAGTTCAGGGCTGACTCTACTACTACTCATGCTAGCAGTACACAGCTATTACATGGGGAGGTAGAGGGTGTGTGATTTGCCTACCTTCAATTTTAATCTATGTATGTGATCAGAGAATGGTATTAGGCACTAAGATGGTCAGTGAATGTGCTATGCTTTGTCTCTTAGCCAAATGAAGAGTATACTGTGCATGTCTAGTTTTGCCTCTGTTGAAAGTAGCTAGTAGTTCCCCCTCTAAGTTCTCCTCTGACTGTGGTTGTGGTGACCTAGGCATTGATGGGGGTTGCATGACCCTTCCCTTTGCTGATCCAGCTGCAGTTGTTTTCTCAGGATCAGACTGCATAACACAGTACATACTGTGAAGCTTTTTGTACATGTACATGGATCATACTGCAGGAATCCACCAGATGTAGCTAGCCACCTGTACCATGACGTCAGCAGCCCAAACACACAGTCTATGATATTTGACAGTGTGCCTCATTATAGAGTTCTTCTGCAGGTGTGGGTGCATTTCTAATGGGTGTCATCAGCCATGGCTCCAGTGCATAGCCAGCATCCCCCAGTAAATGTGCCTGTGGAATGCCCCCCCCCCCAGCAAACATTTGGTACAACTGTGATGTGTGCCAGATATGTGAGTCATGGTAACTGGCAGGGTTGCCAGCTCACACATTCAAGATAATTCCCTGCACATCACACACAACTTGGCAGTTGATGGAGTGGAACCCCTTGTGGTTATAGTAGTTTCTACCCGACTCACAAGGTGGTGACTTAATGTGAA
Organism: Protopterus annectens; assembly: GCF_019279795.1. NCBI lineage: Eukaryota > Metazoa > Chordata > Ceratodontiformes > Protopteridae > Protopterus > Protopterus annectens. The sequence continues at coordinate 1,554,735,449 of NC_056735.1, forward strand.
CATGATTGCAGTCTGTAACACCCAGTACTACAGGGTAGTGTGCTATCCGGTAGAAGTGGACCATATTACTGGCCCTCTACTCAGACCTACAAGGAAAACATATGTACATACTGGTATGCATGGGCATGGCATCCAGGAATTTGTGTAGGATCCTGGATGCTGATGCCTGTGACACCCCCAGCATGTCTCCTGTTGGTCTTTGAAAGGTACCTCTAGCTAATATCCTAAAGGCTACACATGCCTTATTTTCCACTGGGATGGGTTCCCCTTGGTTGGCTCTGGGTCTGAACTGAGGGCAGCAAAGCTCACAGATGTCTTGTAATGTGCCTCTGTCCACACTGTAGTACTCTACAATCTCCACATCATGTAGCACGTGAAACATCAGCCTGGGCCTGAAATTTCTTCTCCTCCTCAGCCTAGGCCTATGTCATCACCACCAGCAGCCTCAGCCTCTCACACATACATATGAATTAAAGCTGCTTCTGTTGTAATTAGCAGCTATGAGACACACCTGCTACTTACTTGCAAGTATTAAGTGTAATAAAAAATAAAAAATGAAGTAAGCAGACAGTACCCCACACAATATTTATTAAGTGCTTTTGTTCATAAATTCCAAGGACTTCATCAGAATTCTGATGAAGTCCTTGAAATTTGTGGATGAAAGCACTTAATAAATATTGTGTGGGGTACTGGCTGCTTTCTTCATTTTTTATTTTTATTTTGGTTTAGTGAGTTTGTGTTTTTGTGTTCCTGGTTTGTCATGTGAAGGATTAAGGGTAGTTTCAATCACTGCTGCAGTTTCCGCCACTACACACTCCTGCATGCACCAATGGCAAAAAAAAAAAAAAAAAAAGTTGCAGGGTCTGTACCCTGCACCATCTGTACTTCAGCCCAAGCATATACACATGGGGCTATAGAACTAGCTACATATCAGTTAGACAGGCACCTGCTATGCATTTATGTCACACCACTACTCACCCCTGCTTGCACCAACAGCAAAAAAAAAAAAAAAAAAAAAAAAAAAACACACAAAGAAGTAAATAAGAAGGTTGCAGGGCCTGCACATGAACCCTGCACCATCTATACTACAGCCCAAGCAAATATTTGTGGGGCTATATAATTACTTGCATATCAGGTAGACAGACACCAGCTATGTATTCCTCATATTCCAACAATTGCGCTAAGGGCAGCAGAGCAAAAGCACTGTAGAAGCTCCTACATGAAGTGATCTGCTCTACATGGTTATACTTTTTAGTTATTCAGTATATCAAAGGTGTGTGGACCTCATTTGCATAGTAATGTTGTAGAGAGTTCCTCTTGTACAAGCTTAGTAACTGTGTAGGCAGAGGAATGACAGGGGTGAGGTATGCATAACACAGAAGGGACAACTATTTTTCCATACATTTTACTGCATTCCACAACCTACATACTCAATATGTCTACATTGCAGTGTCAATGCTGTTTTTTATGCCATTTTATATTTAGGATGTGTACATTACTTACAGGTATAGTAGTATGGGGGGGTGAGGCTTCCATTTATTTAATAATTATTGTTAACACTATCATTCACCCCTTTTTAGAACAAAAATCTTTAAATATAATATTAGTGTATGTATTTTAAGTTGTTAAAGTCAGTTGTGTGCTGATGTGATCATTTTTACTGAGCTTGATTTCTGTGTAGACTACTTTCGATGACTATATTCTAAAAGTTTTTGAATACATGGCCAGGAGCGACATGGAGTCTACATGTTTGCTTTACAGGTTATTGAATTGCTGAGTACTGCTTTGCAGGGGCTAATTTGTATGCCAAGGAAGCTATACGCACTCTAGCAGTGTGCGCATGATTGCACGTGATTGTGTGCCACTACATGGAGTTTACTGAATCACAAACTGTTCGCATCTGCGTGCACATCTTCCCGCAATGTGCACATGGAAAAAAATAACCATGTAGGGTTTATTGAATCTCATGGAGTTTATTCACCACCAACATCCCCTAACCAAAAGGGACTTCATCAGAACCTAAATAATACATTCGTTTTTAATACAATCACTTTTAACCTATTCACTTTTAACATAACTTTCAGCACACTCATTTTTAACATTCAAACTTTATTTATTGATATACATACACATTTAAATATAAAAATAAAAAAATATATAATATATTATATATATATATATATATATATATATATATATATATATATATATATATGTGTGTGTGTGTGTGTGTGTGTGGGGCCCCTATGAAATCAATTCACAGTATCCCGACGCCCAAAATACCGAGACGAAGCCCGAAACACCACATTACCGAAACATTGAAAGAAAATTCAAAATTGCGTAAACTAATACATACATACAGCACACACACAAACATACACATAAACCCCCAACCAAACAAACCACTCTACACTAATATACAGGAGGCTTTGCCCCTGCACCCCCACACCCCCCTACTTTATTATTCTAACTCCGAGATTGCACAAACATATACACAAGGCAAACTCACACCCCACATCACAGTCCCTCATGCATGCACACACACACACACACACACACACACACACACACACACACACACACACACACACACACACACACAGTCACAACACACACTTACACATACTAAAGCCCCTCACAAACACACTTACACACACATATTACCTGAATCAACACTAGGTGCTAACTCAAAATCCCTTAACATTGGGATTTTGAATTTCGTGCTTCTGGTATTTCGGTAATGTGGGGTTTTGGGCTTTTTATCTCTGTATTTTGGGCGTCGGGATTCTGTGCATTCGGAATTTCATAGGGGACCCATATATATATATATATATATATATATATATCTACACACACATACACATACATACATACATACATACATATATACTTCTTTTGCATTTCGTATTTTAGCAAATGTATTTTAAATATATAATGTTTTCGTAAGTTTTCACCCCACTTTCTTTAGTTAATAGGATAGAATTAAAGTTTGCACAAGTAGTCAGATTATTGTTGCATTCAAATAATGCAGATTTTTGCTATATAACTCAACACTTGTTTTTCTTAACAATGGGAGGAAACATGGGTCTTTCCTTCAAAGTTCTACAACAAAGTTATCACATGGTTAAGGTTTTTGGGTGATATACTCATCCTGTGGAGGGGTACAAGAGCTGAGTTTGGTGACTTAATGGAGTATCTAAGTAGTACTATGACATTCTTAAAACTCACTCACAGAATTGGTAAGGACAAGATAGACTTCTTAGACATCTCATTGACTTGGGATAAAACCAACAACAAATTGAACTCTAGGGTGTACAGGAAAGATGCCATATTCTAGTTCACTCCTTCACTATAACAGCTGTCACCCAGTGCACCAGAAGAAAAGTATAGTAAAAGGTCAGATGGTCAGGATTTCGAGGCTGACTAGTGATGATAATGAATTTATAGAGGAGATGTGCACTCTAGTAGGAATGTTCAAAAGAAAGAGGTTATCCTATTAAACTGTTAATTAAAATTAGAAACAAAATCTGTAAGAGAAGAAAGGACAGGTTCACTCCCATTTTATCCACTGACCATGGATTCACTTTTGACACAAGAAACAGCACCACTTTAGATAGTGTTTTGGTTCTTCCCTTTAACAACGAGGCTTTGAAAATTAGATCTATGCTCAACAACACATGGGATTTACTTTTGGGTCCTGGGCTGAAAAACGTATTAGGTACTAAACCAAAAAAACACTTTTACTAGAGGTGCAATTCTAAAGAATTGGTTTGAAAAACCAAGAAATAATAAAAGGCTTAGATCTACCATGTCAAAATGTAACATGTGTAGAGCCTGCAAATATATCAAGCTATGGCCCTTATGTGGTGTTAGAAGGGTACTATCATACTATCCCATGTCCTGGCCATTGTAACTGCAACACCAAGATGGTGATTTATGTGGCTACTTGTATGTCTTGCCCAGCTTTTTACATGGGCAAAACCACTAGAAAACTAAAAGAAAGAATTTTAAAACACATTAGGGACATTAATAGGAAAAAGAATGAAAGTGCATTTTATAACCACTCCATGAGGTGTGAGAGTATAAACAAGTTTTTATTTTTTATTATAGATAGAGTGATCGAGTATGGAAGAGGTGATGACTTGAAAACCTATTTGGAAAAGATAGATTTGGATTGGCAGCTTAGGACCAATGCCACAACCCTCCTGGGTATTAATGATAATGTTTCTTTAAGTTCAGTGCTGAAATTAAAGGCAGCGCAGATTTGATTTTATTGACTGTTAAGAACACAAAATATTTATTCAAAGTTGATTTTACATTTTTATGATATTTTTGTCATTTATAAATGTGTTACAAGCAGGGATTAGTGTTAGGTTTATAATTACAATTGTGTATTAGACAATTTTTAAGGTTTGAGGAAAAATCATGCTATTTAGAAGGAATTGTATTATTAATGAATTAGTCTACAATGTGACACACTTTTGGTATTTAAAGATGGGTTTAATGAAGCTACGTCACTCTGATGAAGCCCTGAGTACACAGGGTGAAAGCTCTTGGTGGATTTTATTACCATTAAAGTTTCTCCAGTTCTCTGATTGGGGTCTCACCAGTGTGGTGGCGTTTTTATTTATTTATTTTTTTGTTTTACGTTATTGTTTTCTCTCTTTTGGGTGACTTTTGCTTTTTATTTGTATGTCTCTGTAGTGGTTCCTACATTGTTTACCAGTGCGAGGGATATCAGTAGCACTGGTCAAATCCTGGGCCAGATGGTATCATGCCTCTGCCTTGTACTCTGAGGCACAGTAGTCTCTCTGCAACAGCCTGGGTCCATGTTCATTGACTAGGAATCCAACAAACACTGGACACCCCATCTTTCAGCACAGAATCTCAAAAACTCTTCAGAAACTCCAGCCATGTCTAGCTCAGACTGAGACCAATGAAAAATAATGTTCTCCCACCAGTTGCAGGTATCACGCTTACTGGGAGTGTGCACTTTCTGGATTTGCAGCATTAGAAAGTGTTGCGCATTTGCTTACCATTGCACCTTCAAAATCCACATGAGAGTTCATGCTGCTGGGAAATGTGTTGCACAATGGCCAGTAGTATTAATTGAATACTTCTGGTGTATTGTGTGCAGCTGTCTGCGTCCTGTCTGCTACATGGGTGGCCCATTTGTGTACTCTGTGCACTGCTGCTTTATATACAAACGAAATGCACATAGCTTTTTCTGTTTGTGTTATGTGGCACATTGCGCAATTAGGAAATAAAACATAAAATGTACAATATTAAACTGCAAACAATAGAAAATACATGTCATGCTGTCACACAAACCTAACATCAGATTATCATGTTGTAACCTTTGAGGTGCATTTTAAGGGTTGGCTGGAGCATCTTGTAAGACATATGTTATAAAGTAGGGGATATGCCACAGTTCACATCACCTGCACAGGAAGTTGTGTGTTGGTCATTATAGACAGGAGTCACAATATGATGATACACCTCTCTGTTTTTCATTTCCCAAACCTTACAACAGCATTTAGTACAAGGTTGTGACAATTGCATGCTCTCAACTATTTACATATCCAATCACAATATATGTCACAGGTAAAATGAGCATTTCTACAACAGAAATGCAAATGAATATAGTAAGCAATAAACTAGCTATGCACCCTCAGCATCAGACATTGATTTTGCATCCCTGAATCACAAAGGTGGAACACAGGGATCTGGCACAGTTATCATCACTTGCAGAGGGTGGTGTGGGTGAGGCCGGAAAGCTAGGCTGACCCAAAAAGTTGGTGAGTGTGTGTGAGTAAGACAGCATACATATGGGCAAAATAAAAAAGGGAAGATAGCGAAAGTGAATACCTGGTGTGTGTGTGTGTGTGTGTGTGTGTGTGTGTGTGTGTGTGTGTATATCAGCCAAGCAGAGTGCTAGCTCTATGTCTTGTTCAGTAGGACAGGTGTGAGATGTGCATAGGAGAGGATACAGTTCATTGTTGTCATTTTCAACTGTGAAACCTGGCTCTGCCAGGAGTTCCACTGACACATTGCCATCCAGAACCATACTCAGATGCACTGCTGCTAAGTGACCACTCTCTGCTGGATGATCGCCCTTCCTGGGAATGCCCAGGGCCAGAACCCCATGGCCTGCTACATCTGCATGTGGCCAGCACACTCACTGAGGAACCAGTAAAAATACTGTCACTGTGGGAGTGTGATTTGGAACTGCCACATTGGCTGATACCAGGTCATGTTGCTGTCCAATGCCCATGGGGATGCTGTTCTTCTCCCTGCTGACATTCCATTACAGGCACTGATCATTCCAATGGGTCATGTATGTGTTCCATGGCATCAGCAACATGGTGTAGGCATTCATGCATGTCAAGCTGTGCCACATCCATCCTTATGAAAATATGTCTGGACAAATGATGGGAACATGCCTGTGCCTCTGTGATGAACCTAAACATTTGCCAAGTGGCATGGGAAGTGACACCTGCACAAGGTGGTGGAAGTACAGCAGGCGTCATCCGAGCACCACTATCATTCCCCCTGTGTGACACCTCACCCACAGTTTGGCTATGGTCAGACTCAACAGGCACTGAAGCTGCAGTAAGTAGTAAAGAAATAAAGTCCAAACCACCACACTGGTAATAAAATCGATTCTTTTTACTTCCAACCACAACAGATGAGCGCTTTTGTCTAATATATAGACTTCATCAGATGAAAGCACTGATATCATGTTACACTTATATATAAAATCACAAACAATTAAGAATCCATTAATTGTAATTTAAAGACATACAGGTTCAAAAACCTAATATCCAATTTTAAAAAAAACTTCCCAACTTTCAAGACTTTAATAAACACATATATATTCTATATACAAACATTAATAATATAATTGTTCAACTGATAAAATACAAGTAATAAAAATGTGCAACAATTTTAAAAAAATATATAAAAATTTATAGTCTTTTGGTTTATTATATACTTTCAGCTTTTTTATGTAGCACGGATTTTATACTGCTATAGTCATTTAAACCTGGTGGTGAGTTTGAATTCAGCCTGAGCTGCCATATCAGCTCTTTGTATAGTAAATGGTTCTTGAGGTCTCCCCCTCCCTTGTGCAAACCATACCTAACTGTATCAATAATACCAAGCCTGAAACTGGATACACCTGAACACGCAGTGTTGTGTTTATATAGAGCATTGGTCTCCCTATGAGTTCTAATTTCATATATATGTTCATAAATTCTATCCTTGAAGTGTCTCTCGGTTTTACCAATATAATATGCCATACATGTAGTACAGATAGCAATATATACTAACATGTTGGATCTACAATTCCCCTTAACAAGCTTCACTACACTTTTAAGACTATTGTTAAGTCTAATGGTGTCCTCAGTCCATATAAAAGAACACACGCTACATGCCCCGCAAGGTGCAGTTTTTTTGTATGGTAATTTCCCTCTTTCTCCTTGTTCCAAGAGTTTCTTAAAGTTGTTTCCTACCCTATATGTAAAAATGGGTTCTTTACCTACCCTCATGTACACATCCTTGTTAGTTTTCATAAGGTTCCAGTTATTTCTAACTATATGTGTAAAAGTGTCTGAAAAAGTACTATATTCAACAATACAGGTTGTATTATATTTAGTTTTGCTATCCTGTGTATTGTAGTCCTTAGTAAATGAGTGACCTAAAAGTGCTTTATCCTTCTTACCCCATTCCTTCTTCACTTCTTCCAAAATCCCAAAAACTAATTCCATGGGGTATTCCCTTTCTACAAAGCATTTACTAAGAAATGTAAATTCTTTTTCTAAATCCTGAGGATGTGATGTCATTCTGGCTATTCTTACAGTCTGTCCCTTGATCAGACTTTTCTTCTGCGTAAAAGGATGGTGACTAGTAAAATGCAAGTAACTATTGCACCATGTAGATTTCCTAAAAATATTAGACTTGAAACCTTCCTTTGTTTTAGAAATAGTCACATCCAAATAGTCAATACTTTTATCATTAATAGTATAAGTGAATTTCAGAAAGCTAGTGCTGGACTCCAAATAACCCATGAAATGGTGTAATTCATCCTTAGTACCATCCCACAACACAAAAATATCATCCAAAAATCTTAGATAAAGTCTAATGTGGTAAAATGGTGAAGGGAAAATTGTCCTGTTCTCCCATTCCAGCAGTACAAGATTGGCGTAGGTGGGGACACAAGCTGCCCCCATCGCAACCCCACTGATCTGCTGGAAAAACTCTCCCTGAAACTGGATATAGTTGGAGTCCAAAATAACCTCCATCAGTTCTGCCACTAAAAGAATACTGTCAGTGGATAGTTTTGAATATTTATATAAACTGTCACAAAAATATTCGTGTCTTTCCTTCCTAGGAATACAAGTAAACAATTCCTTTACATCAATGGTGAGGAATAATATTCCTTCACTCCATAATTGTCCAGTGATCTTACTCAAAAATTCCCACGAGTCTCTCAGGAGGTGTGGGGTGTCAAGAACAACCTCCTTAATTTTTCTATCCACAAAAACAGCCAAAGGATGTGTTTTGGAATTTTTTGCAGCCACAATCGGCCTCAAAGAGGGAGTAACCAAAGACTTATGTACCTTTGGTATACCAAAGAAACTTGGAATATTAGGGTGTGTCTGCTTCAAAAAATTGTAAGTTTTTAAATCTATTCTTTTTTCTACAAGATATTCCTCAAGAAGTGAATCAATCCTACCATAGGCTATATTAATTTGATTAATCGACACCAAAGAATAAGTGGTACTGTCCATTAAGATGTTAGTAATAGCATTATTGTAGTCCTCCACATTAAAAATGACTACTCCCCCACCCTTATCTGGTTTCATAATTCGTAACTCGTTCTGCCTCTGCAGGTCCTGTAACAAAGTATTTTCTTCCACCGTCAGGTTAGAAATAAACCCTGTTTCCTTACTACCATATTTTTCATACACTTCTTCAGTTACCATCTTTTCAAATAATAAAAGGGTGGGGTGCAATGGGGGGTTGAACACACTGTGTCTCACAAAGACACCTTCTTTGTTGTAACTATTGGCCTGAGGATCCAGTCCTTGGTTGAGTAAAATATCTAAATTAAGCTTTCTCAAATATAGTTTTAAATCCACTAACAATTTAGCTAGATCCCCCTTGTATGTTTTTACAAACTTGAAACCCTTGGAAAACAAATTAAAATGTAATTTAGTCAATTTATAATTAGTATAATTGAATATTTTGAAACCTTTATATTCAAAAAGTATATCCAAATTATCAACATTTTGTATTATCTGGTCCCTTTCCCTTGATTCTTCCAGCTGTAGTGTCTTTCTATATGTCCTGGGTCCGGTGGAAACCTGCTCTTGTTCGCTAACCTTTCTGACCTCCTGGGTTGAAAAAAATGCTGTTCACCCTCACCCCCAAAAGAATCCAGTTCATCTAAACCACCATGCCTAATAACATCCCTGTTACCATGGTCAACTGGAATTCTATGTTGCTCAGACACTGGGTGAATATCACTGTATTCTTTCTCATGGTTTTCATAAAATTTATACCCTGGTCCTCTTTTGTAATTCCCAGAAGGCCCCACATAAACCTTCCCTGTCTCATATTGCCTTTTATCCCTCAAAAACTTCTTTTGTTTAGTGACATGAATATCCTGAATTTTTTTATCAACCTTATTAAGAATGTTCTCATATAAATTCTCATATTCACAAAACAATAGATCATTTGTAATATTAGTGTTCAGTTTACTAAGTTCCTCAGCCAAAATTAATAGCATTTCTTCATTACACTTTGTAATACATTCAAGTAAACTGAAGCTGCAGTAGCCACACTCTCCTGATCAATGTCCTCACCCTGAACCTGCCCAAAATCTGTTGGGTCAATGGATTTGGTAGGCATAGGCCTACTAGCTGTATCAAAGGTCAAAGTAGGGGATGGCTGAATAACAACCTCTGTGTCAGATTCAACTTCTTCCCACCCAGACTGTGCCTCACTTTGGCCACCACCATCATCGTCAGACTCAGATGACATACTGATATCAGGTGGCACAGTGCTCACAGTTCCACTTTCAGAAACACCTGTGTGAAAAATACAGAAACACTGGAATAGCTTAGTAATAGAAATACTACACAGTAATATATGCTAAGAAAGTAACAACGATGCCAGTATTACTGGAAGCTGAGCAATATGGAAATCATGACTTAAATACAAATTACACTTTGCAATATTGCTTTACATTGATCAGCACTGCTAAAATTACATTATTTCACTTACCAGCTGTGGATGGCAAGCATGCATGTAGGCCGGATGGACCTGGAAGAAGTGAAACAAGAGGTAAGGCCAACAACACCACAATGAACAGTAACACAGGGTCTACTACATTGTCACCTGAATAGCAGAAATCAACAAACAGTTACCCAAGACCGTTGTTTACTATCACAAGCTAAGCTTATATCAGTAGCAATTTTCTAACCAGCAAAACAAAAAACAGATGTGCCACAAATAACTACTTAATTTAAATGCCTAGACCTGTACAACACTATTCCACTTGTTCAGATAACTATGCTTCCCTGGAAGATCCTCCTGTGATGTGGTTGTTGGAGGCAGGTCCTGCTGCATTGATGGTGGGCATGTAAGAAGTTAAAAAAGAAGTAAGGCCAATAAAATCACATTATACAACGACCCCCTATTAATATTCAAAAACGTGCACGCTGATTGGTCAGCGTGCACATTGTAAATTAGTTATAGTAATGGAAAAAGGTCCAGCCGCCCGGACTTTTTCCATTACTATAACTTTTTTTTTTACAGCAACGGAGAACGCAAGATCTCCGTTGCTTCACACTGTATCACTATGTTAAACGAGTTTAAAATAATGAGACAGCTTTAAAAAAAGCAACGGAGATTCTCCGTTGCTTTTTTTAAAGCTGTCTCGCTATGTTAAACTCCTTTAACATAGCGAGACAGTTTATAAAAAGCAACGGAGATCTTGCTTTCTCCGTTGCTTTTTTCAAAACTGTCTCGCTATGTTAAATGGGTTTAACATAGCAAAACAGCTTTAAAAAAAGCAATGAAGATTCTCCGTTGCATTTTTTTTTAAAGCTGTCTCGCTATGTTAAACCCATTTAACATAGCAAAACAGTTTGTAAAAAGCAACGGAGATCTTGCTTTCTCCATTGCTTTTGCCCACAGCTCCGATGTACTGCGTAGGCAAACTGCCGCAGAATACCAGACATCTGTGGAAGGGCAGGAAGGAGGCATGCAAGGCATGCATGGCATTATACAATGCCATTATTTAAGAAAAGTAATTATTTTTTTTCTTAAATAATGTCATTGTATAATAGCAATAACCCACACCTGGGTGTGGGTAATGCTGGATTTACCCACGGTTGGCTTTCTTTGATCACTCAGGCTTCACCCTCATGACCAAACCACACCAACCGTGGGTAAATCGAGCATTACCCACACCCAGGCATGGGTTATTGCTATATTCAACACTAACAGAGGTAGTAATACATTTGCACATTTAAAGCTGCAAACAACACAAATGTACACAATAATGTGGCTGAAAACTATAGGCTAAGCTTATAACAGTAGAAATCTGTAATCCCCATGAACAAACAGCTACATGTCCCACACGCTTAACTTATTCATTTCTCTTCTAGCAATATGCAACACTATTCAATTGTAGACATAGCAAGGCCTACCTGTAAGCTCCTCCTAGGATGCTGACACACTGGCACCCACTTCAAGGACATGCTGCACATCAGTATCTTGGGAGCTCTGGCTACTCCTGAGGTCAGGAAGGAACTGGTCATTGGAAGTCAGTGACTGTTGCATATCAGGGCCTCCACCTGTACCCATGAAGCCATGGCCTACTGCAGCAGCTCTTTGTCTGGTAGCTGTTATCATGTCAGTGGTTCTATGGTACACCTGGTCATATGGTCATCTGTGGCGCCCATGGCATTGACATTGGCAACCATTTTTTGCCATAATGTCATTCAACAGGCACTATCGCACCTGCCCCTTTGGAGTAGAAACACACCATGGATGCTTAGGCCATCTGCCATGATCTGGTTTCCCCATTAGTAAATGGTGAGTGTCAGGGATTCACATCTCTGGATGCCATAGCTGTACTTGGCCTGAAAGAATGCAGATGTAGAGTATACATAAGAGTCACATAACTACAACATAAATGTTTATAGATACAGCATAGAAGGTAGACAGTCAGTATTACTCAATGGTGAAACATACAGCAGTCAACATATGGGAACCAGTAGCAGGCAGGATGCAAAACAAGGCAATTGATTATTGAAACATATTCTTCTTAGTGACATAGCACTACCTCACCTTAACTATCATCACCACAAAGGTACAGGCAATTGCCACTGTCATGTAACATTACATCTTAGAAATGTTACAGGTGCTGTCAATGTGCTTGTCCTTGAAATGTTTTAGATATATCCCACGTAGCAGTCTAACCCAAGTATTTGCCTGTGTTGACAATCTTGAGTAACTGTACAATGGCTTGATAAACTGGGCCATGTTATCATTACACTTGTAAGTCATACATAAAGATAACATTGGAGAACACTGTGTTTCATAAAATTTTGAAATACATTCCATCAAATGCTATATGTAGGTGACAAAAATTAAACATACCTTGTGAGGATGATGACTCCTCTGTGAAGAACAATTGGAAATACTGGTTGGAAATTCTGCTGGTTCTCAATGTTCAAAACATATAGAGCTAACAAGAACTTGACTACCTACAAGGTTGCCTTTTTATAGCTTGTAGATTAGTAATGGATTGCAGCCATGAGTGATTACTACACTACAATCTGCCTTACATCCACTGGCTGTCATCTTCAGTCTACACAGTTCATAGGTGTGTACTAGGCTAATGACCCTGGGACCTTTACAAGCCTAGCCATAGGATTACTCTGGCATAGTGCCACCCGACCTTAGTTCCCAGTGCCTCTGTCGAGTAGAGCCACTGGAGTTATCCCCAGGGTAAATTTTATGGGTTCATAGGTGTGTACTAGGCTAATGGCCCTGGGGCCTTTCTTGTTACATCTGAGCTTGGAAATTAAGTCAGCAGCAGATAAGGGGGAGCATTTACTGATTTTATGTCGGCATGAGGTATGATAAGGTAATATGTTGGAACTATGTTAGATATATATGTATGTATGACACAGTGTCTCACATGTTTAACTGTATGTTAACTGTGTACTATAGCCCTGTAAGTATTCTACTGTCTGAACTGCCATCATCCCCACAATTTGATAACAGACATACATAAAGGCCTACATATACAATGACCTAGATATTGACATTAGAGTTGTGATTACAAACTGAAATATTATTCATATATGTTCACTTTACATTCTAAAAGCCATGGATAGTTATGTTGCTTGACTATGGTCCCCCTGCACATTCATGGCCTACTGTAAAACATGACACCCAATAGCAGGTATCAGAGTGTTACAATCCAAATTTGCACGTCCCCATATCGACTGTGTGCACAACTATGCTTTACAGCATTGTAGGAAACATGAGCAAAACACCAATACAAGTATAAAACTAGCATTTGCATTAACCTTGCCATGCAAATGCAGTACCTCTAAATAACACAGTCCTTTATCATCCACATAAAATAGAAATTAGAAACCATACCATAATCGATGTGGATATATTAAAACCCAGGTCAGTGTAATATGTCTGGTACAGGATGAGGTCATGGATGGTCTCTAACACATTGTCTGGACATGCACTTGTGTGATTACTATATATGCAAACATATCATCTAGCTGATGATATCAACAGACTGTATAAAGGGCCAAATGTATATACCACATGCAGTAATTAAATGTTCTATGTATAGTTACAAAACAGCACTTTATAGGCAATGACATCGGCAATGACTTTTAAAGACAGGAGAAGGGTAAACATGCTATTGTAAATTGCTCTAGGTAATTCTAAGCAGTAGCTTGCTCTTACACATGTAAGCACACACACACACACACACACACACACACACACACACACACACACATACACACACACACACACATACACACATACAGTTGACTGCAGTAGGATTAGAACTCCTACCTATCTAAAGGTATGGACTACTTAGTACTTAATGCAAGCCATGGCAAAAGTTGGATTTCTACACTAGTGCAGGTGAGGTTATAGTAGGTGACATCATCAGGCCATGTGTGGGACAATAGTTTGGGAGGTCTGCATAAGGTAGATGTGTCACCTTGTGCAAGTGAAGCTGATGTGTCAGCTTGTGCAAGTATTAAAATAGTGGCAAACCATGGCTTTGGTGAAGTAACTGCAGGACACCAGGTGTACTCTTCTGACTAGACACACACACACACACACACACACACACAGAGTTGACCACAGTAGGATTAAGACCCCTACCTATATGAATGCATGGCCTATAGATATTTGAATGGTTTTTAAACTGCTGCCTCCTCCTAAACCCCCAAAAAACTATATGTTTACTTTTCACTCCAACCAGAAAGTCCTCCCAGGCATATTTCACACTTGTATCTAATAATGGCACTCTCATATCTCCTGACCCAACCACTAAACACTTAGGAATAACAATAGATAGCAACCTTAACTTTGATACTCATATTAACAACACAATAAAAACAGTCAACAAGAAATTGGGGTCCCTCTGTAGAATCAAACCCTTCCTCACACCATTAGCCAGGACCACTATAGCCCAAACTCACCTAATCTCCACTCTCCTCTATGCTTCACCTATATATACTAAACTCTCAAAAAACAACCTCAACAAACTGGCAATCTCCTATAATAATATTGCTAGATTTGCCACTGGCTCTCCTTTTAGACCTCATTATTGTCTTAATCTAAAGCAGCTAGGATGGCTAGAGTTTCAAAATCAGCTTCAATTTCACCAGCTTGCTATTGCCCATAAAATCCTGTATCAACCCACCAATACTCCAATACTCTCTAGCCTCATTACCCCTTACAACAATCTTAAAAACTTACATTCCTCAAATAAACTACTTGTTTGTACAAGTAGATCCAACAACTTGGCAGGAGACTCTCTGATCTCTAATACGGTTTGAAAGCACTGGAACCTACTACCCACTGTCCTCAATACCACTTTTTAAACAGATACTAAAACTGTTTCTCAGTGCACATTGGTTATGCCCCTGTACTAACACTGACTAACTCTCTTTCTTTATACTAATGAATACTCTTCACCTTTTACTCTACTGTACCAACTACAGACTTATTTTAAAAGAACCAAAAACACCATGATATTGCAATTTAAATCTTTGTATATATGTATATAGTAACATCTTTTTGTACATTACCTTTACTGTTTGTGTTATGCTTATTACTCACTATAAGTATTATATTTTTATTTTATTAATAACAGCTGTGTTAAGCTTGGACTGTTGCAACATTCTATATTGTATTTTGTGTTTGTGTTGGAGTTTTTCTCCCTGGACCTCTACTGAAAATGGACATATATCCAGTTAGACTAGCCCGGTCAAGAAATGTAAAATAAATAAATGGCCTACAGAACACAGAGTTGACCACCGTAGGATTAGGACTCCTACCTATATAAATGCATGGCCTACAGAACACAGTATTTAACAAAACCGGCACAGCACAAGTTGGATTTCTGCTGCAGTGCAGGTGAACTTATATTAGGTGGCATCATCAGGCCATATGGGGGACAGTAGGTTGGGAGGTCTGCATGAAGTGGATGTGTTAGCTTGTGCAAGTATTAAAATAGCGGGAAACCATGGCCTTGTTGAAGTAACTGTAGGATACCAGGTGTATTCTACCGAATAGACACAAACAGTTGACTGCAGTGGGAATAGAGCCCCTTTAAGTGCATAGACTACGGAATACAGTGCTTAAAACAAGCACCACCGCACAAGTTGGATTTCCACAGGAATGCAAGTGAACGTATAGTAGGTGACATCAGCAGGCCATGGGGGGTGCAATAGGTTATGAGGTCTGTGTCAAGTGGATGTGTCAGCTTGTGCAAGTATCAAAATAGTGGGAAACCATGGCCTTGGTAAAGTAACTCTAGGATACCAAGTGTACTCCACTGACTAGACATGCTCGCGCACACACACACACACACACACACACACACACACACACACACACACACACACACAGTTGACCAAAGTGGGAGTAGAATTTCTACCTATCTAGGTAGACAGTCTACGGTGCACTGTACTTAATGCAAACACCATGGGACAAGAATAACTTATATTGCACTGCAGGTGTACTTATAGTAGATGACATCAGCAGCCCATTTAGTGAACAACAGCTTGTGGGTCCTGCCTAGGCACATGGCATCATAGCATTATATGAGGCTATTAACCTAATAGCAGTATTCTGTTAATAACCCTATTAGTGTAGCAACAGACGTACTCTTATTGACCATACTTGGAATGTTTAATGTTAGCAGGTCATGGTTGTGAGTACCATAAAGTGGACCTGTCCATGTGGGAGCACACTACGGTAAATATTACAGTTGGTAGCATGATTGATACATGTTCGGAAAATGTAATGAATCCCCAGTGTTGTACTGCTTTGTGTTTGGGGGAGGTGGGAGGTGGGCAACATATTGATGCATTGTAAATATATGAGGCATGCTTACATCTGGACTTTATTGTGTAATGTTTTGAATGTAATATCCAATATAGATCAACAATGACACATTATACATACAGTCTCATAGCGCAGCATGTAACGGAATTGTTTGATGTTGAGCAAAGTGTACATGCATGCGAATTACACCTCTTTGTGGTTAGGTAAGCAGTGCACAAATGTGAGCTGCAAAGTTCACATCTACCAGCGGCGTCTGTACTCCAGGCCTGTTTTTGCAGTGACCAAGGGCAATAATTGAATATATCCGGTTTCTGTTTTTGGCAGTCTGCTTCCTAGGTGGGCTTTTTTGTCCGGTTTTAGCGATACTGTGCTCTGGGCAAAACAGATGAGCAGAGCCAAACAAACATGGCACCTTTTGTTTTCTGCTATAAACAAGGCAATGTCCTCATTCTTATCAGAAAACAACATGACATGTTTGACTATGCTCAGACAATTTACCCAGGACTGAGGTGTACTAGTAATGGACATGGACATCTCATACATTCCTTATCCCCTAAGTAAAGGAAAGTAAAACAGAAAAAAGAAGTGAAATGCTTAAAAGCTAGGTATGTTAACCACAGTAGCAAATGAAAGTACCCGTTACAACTGTCCACATAGTGCAGGAATTGAACTTACACACCAGTGGATGTTCAGAACACAGGATAGATGCCTTATTCCTCATTGCCACAGGAACAGCTATGCAACACATTAGAACAAACATTATTCACACAATGAAGTGCAAGACAATGTACAATATCACAGATGAGTTACTGGTATGGGTAAAACAAGAGAAACCCACTGTTTTGTGTAGGGGGAGACACACCTCAGTTATTGTTATGTGTCAAAGAAGCTTAGCCTGTTGTTAGTTTGGCGATCACAGCTGATGTAATGGCATGTCACAGTGAAATATATGTTATTGTCTCCATGTTATCTGTTACTCTCCTTATTCTGCATCCTGCCTGTACTTTGATCTTGGAACTGTTTTTGAAGTCAGAGACTGCAATGTATATCATTACTTTACAACAGTTGTGTGTAATGCTTTACCATTGTAAATGTGTGGTGCTATACTCGGGGCATGCAGTGTTCCTCATTACCTTTGAGAGGGCTGACTGTGTGAATCTGTAATGGATGAGGCATAGTACTTGGTAATAGGAACATGTAAGTGGACGCATTTGCTCTGCTGTGACAACTTGCAGTTATTTCTGTGGACATTCAACAATATTTACCTGATTACTGTAGCAAGGTAAACAAATCAATAATATGCCATAATATCATTTAACAATCAGCCCAGGTTGAGGAGCATACCTTTCAGTCTCTTAGAGTATGAAATGTGGACAAAGCCATAAATAAAAGTGGGAGAAAAGCACTAAAATAGGGACACGTTACATATTTGCTCTTACAAGCTAAGAAAGTTTATAGAATAAACAGGTTTTGCATTATCATGAAATTTTTGAAGGATATGAAATCTGAAACTGATTTGTCTGTCATTATTTTCTGACTTCAGTCTGTGATGATTTGTCAATAATCTTCCACAACACCACACATCTTTATAAAAAATGGACCAAATATATAAAGCAAGATTATGGACATTGTGTGACACTCTGTCCAGTTGAGAAGAATGTTTGTGAGGTACCTTCTAATTGCAGCAGTTTACGACAGTTTTAGCTCAGGGCTGACTCTATGTGATACAGGCAGTACACAGGAAGTACATGTGGAGGTAAAGGTTGTGAGAGATGTCTGGCATTAATTTGACTACACATGTATGTGAGTAGGAGAAAGAGATTATGCCCCTAGGTGTTCAGGGACTGTGCTGTGCATTGTCTCTTTGATACATCAAGGCAATAGTGGGCATGGCTACCTCTTTTACATGCAAGTAAAGTAATTGCTCTGCTGTCACATGTTATGATACTTTCTGGACAAATACAACTACATTTATTGATTACTGTGCTGAGTTAAGGAAGTCATGTATATGGCATATTATTATTACAGAATACAGTATACGAAAAGCACTTAACTTGCAATTGCAGCAGATGACACAGTCTTAGTTCAGGGCTGACTCTACTACTACTCATGCTAGCAGTACACAGCTATTACATGGGGAGGTAGAGGGTGTGTGATTTGCCTACCTTCAATTTTAATCTATGTGTGGGATCAGAGAATGGTATTAGGCACTAAGATGGTCAGTGAATGTGCTATGCTTTGTCTCTTAGCCAAACGAAGATCATACTGTGCATGTCTAGTTTTGCCTCTGTTGAAAGTAGCTAGTGGTTCCCCCTCTAAGTTCTCCTCTGACTGTGGTTGTGGTGACCTAGGCATTGATGGGGGTTGCATGACCCTTCCCTTTGCTGATCCAGCTGCAGTTGTTTTCTCAGGATCA
Organism: Protopterus annectens; assembly: GCF_019279795.1. NCBI lineage: Eukaryota > Metazoa > Chordata > Ceratodontiformes > Protopteridae > Protopterus > Protopterus annectens. Next base: position 1,554,754,503 of record NC_056735.1, read on the forward strand.
GACTGCATAGCACAGTACATACTGTGAAGCTTTTTGTACATGTACATGGATCATACTGCAGGAATCCACCAGATGTAGCTAGCCACCTGTACCATGACGTCAGCAGCCCAAACACACAGTCTATGATATTTGACAGTGTGCCTCATTATAGAGTTCTTCTGCAGGTGTGGGTGCATTTCTAATGGGTGTCATCAGCCATGGCTCCAGTGCATAGCCAGCATCCCCCAGTAAATGTGCCTGTGGAATGCCCCCCCCCCCAGCAAACATTTGGTACAACTGTGATGTGTGCCAGATATGTGAGTCATGGTAACTGGCAGGGTTGCCAGCTCACACATTCAAGATAATTCCCTGCACATCACACACAACTTGGCAGTTGATGGAGTGGAACCCCTTGTGGTTATAGTAGTTTCTACCCGACTCACAAGGTGGTGACTTAATGTGAACATGATTGCAGTCTGTAGCACCCAGTACTACAGGGTAGTGTGCTATCCGGTAGAAGTGGACCATATAGCTGGCCCTCTACTCAGACCTACAAGGAAAACATATGTACATACTGGTATGCATGGGCATGGCATCCAGGAATTTGTGTAGGATCCTGGATGCTGATGCCTGTGACACCCCCAGCATGTCTCCTGTTGGTCTTTGAAAGGTACCTCTAGCTAATATCCTAAAGGCTACACATGCCTTATTTTCCACTGGGATGGGTTCCCCTTGGTTGGCTCTGGGTCTGAATTGATGGCAGCAAAGCTCACAGATGTCTTGTAATGTGCCTCTCTCCACACTGTAGCACTCTACAATCTCCACATCATGTAGCACGTGAAACATCAGCCTGGGCCTGAAATTTCTTCTCCTCCTCAGCCTAGGCCTATGTCATCACCACCAGCAGCCTCAGCCTCTCACACATACATATGGATTAAAGCTGCTTCTGCTGTAATTAGCAGCTATGAGACACACCTGCTACTTACTTGCAAGTATTAAGTGTAATAAAAAATAAAAAATGAAGTAAGCAGACAGTACCCCACACAATATTTATTAAGTGCTTTTGTCCATAAATTCCAAGGACTTCATCAGAATTCTGATGAAGTCCTTGAAATTTGTGGATGAAAGCACTTAATAAATATTGTGTGGGGTACTGGCTGCTTTCTTCATTTTTTATTTTTATTTTGGTTTAGTGAGTTTGTGTTTTTTGTGTTCCTGGTTTGTCATGTGAAGGATTAAGGGTAGTTTCAATCACTGCTGCAGTTTCCGCCACTACACACTCCTGCATGCACCAATGGCAAAAAAAAAAAAAAAAAAAAGTTGCAGGGTCTGTACCCTGCACCATCTGTACTTCAGCCCAAGCATATACACATGGGGCTATAGAACTAGCTACATATCAGTTAGACAGGCACCTGCTATGCATTTATGTCTCACCACTACTCACCCCTGCTTGCACCAACAGCAAAAAAAAAAAAAAACACACAAAGAAGTAAATAAGAAGGTTGCAGGGCCTGCACATGAACCCTGCACCATCTATACTACAGCCCAAGCAAATATTTGTGGGGCTATATAATTACTTGCATATCAGGTAGACAGACACCAGCTATGTATTCCTCATATTCCAACAATTGCGCTAAGGGCAGCAGAGCAAAAGCACTGTAGAAGCTCCTACATGAAGTGATCTGCTCTACATGGTTATGCTTTTTAGTTATTCAGTATATCAAAGGTGTGTGGACCTCATTTGCATAGTAATGTTGTAGAGAGTTCCTCTTGTACAAGCTTAGTAACTGTGTAGGCAGAGGAATGACAGGGGTGAGGTATGCATAACACAGAAGGGACAATTATTTTTCCATACATTTTACTGCATTCCACAACCTACATACTCAATCAATATGTCTACATTGCAGTGTCAATGCTGTTTTTCATGCCATTTTATATTTAGGATGTGTACATTACTTACAGGTATAGTAGCATGGGGGGTGAGGCTTCCATTTATTTAATAATTATTGTTAACACTATCATTCACCCCTTTTTAGAACAAAAATCTTTAAATATAATATTAGTGTGTGTATTTTAAGTTGTTAAAGTCAGTTGTGTGCTGATGTGATCATTTTTACTGAGCTTGATTTCTGTGTAGACTACTTTCGATGACTATATTCTAAAAGTTTTTGAATACATGGCCAGGAGCGACATGGAGTCTACATGTTTGCTTTACAGGTTATTGAATTGCTGAGTACTGCTTTGCAGGGGCTAATTTGTATGCCAAGGAAGCTATACGGACTCTAGCAGTGTGTGCATGATTGCACGTGATTGTGTGCCACTACATGGAGTTTACTGAATCACAAACTGTTCGCATCTGCGTGCACATCTTCCCGCAATGTGCACATGGAAAAAAATAACCATGTAGGGTTTATTGACTCTCATGGAGTTTATTCACCACCAACATCCCCTAACCAAAAGGGACTTCATCAGAACCTAAATAATACATTCGTTTTTAATACAATCACTTTTAACCTATTCACTTTTAACATAACTTTCAGCACACTCATTTTTAACATTCAAACTTTATTTATTGATATACATACACATTTAAATATAAAAATAAAAAAATATATAATATATTATATATATATATATATATATATATATATATATATATATATATATATATGTGTGTGTGTGTGTGTGGGTCCCCTATGAAATCCTGAATTCACAGTATCCCGACGCCCAAAATACCGAGACGAAAAGCCCGAAACACCACATTACAGAAACATTGAAAGCACAAAATTCAAAATTGCGAAACTAATACATACATACAGCACACACACAAACATACACATACCCCCAACCAAACAAACCACTCTACACTAAATATAAGCAGGGAGGCTTTGCCCCCCTGCACCCCCCACACCCCCCTACTTTATTATTCTAACTCCGAGATCGCACAAACATATACACAAGGCAAACTCACACCCCACATCACAGTCCCTCACGCATGCACACACACACACACACACACACACACACACACAGTCACAACACACACTTACACATACTAAAGCCCCTCACAAACACACTTACACACACATACTTACCTGAACCGCAACACCAGAAGTGCTAACTCAAAATCCCTTAACATTGGGATTTTGAATTTCGTGCTTCTGGTCTTTCGGTAATGTGGGGTTTTGGGCTTTTTATCTCTGTATTTTGGGCGTCGGGATTCTGTGCATTCGGGATTTCATAGGGGACCCATATATATATATATATATATATATATATATATATATATATATATATATATATATATATATATATATATCTACACACACATACACATACATACATACATATATACTTCTTTTGCATTTCGTATTTTAGCAAATGTATTTTAAATATATAATGTTTTCATAAGTTTTCACCCCACTTTCTTTAGTTAATAGGATAGAATTAAAGTTTGCACAAGTAGTCAGATTATTGTTGCATTCAAATAATGCAGATTTTTGCTATATAACTCAACACTTGTTTTTCTTTCGGCTTTTCCCAGTTATGGGTTGCCACAGCGGAACTCCGGTCCACTAATGATGGAGAATTTAAGGTTCTGATGAAGTCCCTTTTGGTTAGAGGATGAAAGCACATTCACATTGTATACATTTATGCTTAACTTATATTTTATGTTTTTGTGTGCCAGTAGTGGTGAATAAACCACTTTTACCTTCGTTGATGGTTTTTAAGAGTTTTCTGGACTTTGGAATCCTCACATTGGGATCACTAAAATTTACAAAATATGTGCACTTCTCAGATATCTACACCATTACTTTCCTCTAACTTCGCCCAAACTATTGGTATTAAAATAGTTTGTGGAATCACAGACCATAATGATTATACAGATATTAT
>NC_056735.1:1554763375-1554793375 GCF_019279795.1 Protopterus annectens
GTATAAAAGGTTGGACACTAAGGAGGGAGAAAAGGACCTGTACCGATTGGCTAGACAGAGGGACCGAGCTAGTAAAGATGTGCAGCAGGTAAGGGTGATAAAGGATAATGAGGGAAAAGTGTGTTGAGCAGATGGAAAGAGCGGCTGATGAATGAAGAGAATGAGAGGGAGAGAAGGTTGGATGATGTGTGGATAGTGAATCATGAAGTGCAGTCGATTAGCAAGGAGGAAGTAAGGATAGCTATGAAGAGGATGAAGAACGGAAAGGCTGTTGGTCCAGATGACATACCTGTGGGAGCATGGAGGTGTTTAGGTGAAATGGCAGTAGAGTTTATAACTGGATTGTTTAAGGAAATCTTGGAAAGTGAGAGGATGCCTGAGGAATGGAGAAAAAAGTGTTTTGGTACCGATTTGTATGAATAAGGGTGATGTGCAGAGCTGTAGTAACTACAGAGGGATTACAATGATCAGTCACAGCATGAAGTTATGGGAGAGAGTAGTGGAAGCTAGGTTAAGAAGGGACGTGATGATTAGTGATCGGCAGTATGGTTTCATGCCAGGAAAGAGCACTACATATGTGATGTTTGCTCTGAGAGTGTTGATGGAGAAGTACAGAGAAGGTCAGAAGGAGTTGCATTGTGTCTTTGTGGATTTAGAAAAAGCATATGACAGGGTGCCTAGAGAGGGGTTGTGGTATTATATGAGGAAGTCAGGAGTGTCAGACAAGTATGTAAGAGTGGTACAGAATATGTACAAGAGTAGTGTGACAGAGGGTGAGGTCTGCGATGGGAGTGATGGATGCGTTTAAGGTGGAGGTGGGATTACATCAAGGATCAGCTCTGGGCCCTTTCTTATTTGCAATGGTGATGGACAGGTTGAGAGACGAGATCAGTCAGGAGTCTCCGTGGACTATGATGTTTGCAGATGACATTGTGATCTGAAGTGAGAGTAGGGAACAGGTAGAGGAGACCCTGGAGAGGTGGAGATATGCTCTAGAGAGAAGAGGAATGAAGGTCAGCAGGACTAAGACAGAATATATGTGTGTGAATGAGAGGGAGGATAGAGGAATAGTGAGGATGCAGGGAGTAGAGGTGGTGAAGGTGGATGAGTTTAAATACTTGGGATCAACAGTTCAGACTAATGGTGAATGTGGAAGAGAGGTGAAGAAGAGAGTACAGGCAGGGTGGAGTGGATGGAGAAGAGTGTCCGGAGTGATTTGTGACAGATGAGTACCAGTAAGAGTGAAAGGGAAGGTCTACAAAAGGGTAGTGAGACCAGCTATGTTATATGGGTTGGAGACAGTGGCACTGACAAAAAGGCAGGAGTCAGAGCTTGATGTGGCAGAGTTAAAGATCTTAAGATTTGTACTGGGTGTGACAAGGATGGACAGGATTAGGAATAAGTATATTAGAGGGTCAGTCCAGGTTGGAAGGTTTGAGACAAAGCGAGAGAGGCAAGATTACATTGGTTTGGACATGTGCTGAGGAGGGATCCAGAGTATATTGGGAAAAAGATGCTAAGGATGAAGCTGCTAGATAACAGGAAAAGAGGAAGGCCTAAGATAAGGTTTATGGATGTGGAGAGAGAGGACATGCAGGTGGTTGGTGTGACAGAGCAAGACGCAGAGGACAGGAAGAAATGAAAACAGTTGCTCTGCTTTGGCGACCCCTAATGAGAGAAGCCAAAAGAAGAAGAAGAAGAAGAAAATGCTAGTTTTGCTTGCAGTTTAAGACATACTTTTTAGCATGATTAAAAGATTTGTTTCATCACATTTTATGCAAACAACTAAGACAAACAAATCTAGGTTTCAGGTATATTCAATAAAATCCATGTATGTTGTCAGAAACTTTAAAGAGTGATCTATAAATAATATCTGTTATATAAGAAATTAAATAAAAAATGCACGTAGTACATTTCCAAAGTAGATGTTATATTATTTAAAAAGGGTTGCATAGAATTCTGTTGCAGATTGTCATGTTCACCTATGTCTTTAAAATAATTATATTGGTAATACAAAAAGGTTTCCATTGTTTTATTTTTAAACAAAGCAGATGTCTTAATAATTTATCATTCAGTTTCCATGTAACAGGCAAGCACATGTCCTAAAATTATCCTTTTCTTTCAAACTTTTTCTTATGGATTTTTATGTGTCGTCAGTATGAATGGCTGATTCATCAATCTGTTAATTATTAAACCTAATGATGGCAGAAGGTAATACAAAGTTTTGTAACAGAAACTAAAGGGCAAACTTAATAAAACACTGATGTAGCAATAACTGTAGCTCAATGGGTTTCTTTTGATGCTCATTCAAAAAGAGACAAACCCCCGGATTCATGAACACTCCGTGTAAGACTAAAAAAGTCTTACTCGGAGGCTGCAGTTGAATGGTATGATGTCAGCATGCCATGAATATTCATGAGGGCATGCTGACCCAACTGCAAGTCTAACACGGACCGTGCAGGAAAGTAGGGGGCGTGTCCAACTGCCGAGCAGTCTAAATGTCCACACCCCTGCAAGTGTCCGAAATGCAAAATGTAAGCACAGAAGAGCGAGTCCGCTAAAATGTCCATGTACCCAACACCACACTCCCTGACATTGTAAACCCCCAGCACAGTTATAAAAAGTCAAATATTAATTTTATTTTTTTCTAATTCCTGAAATAGCTGCCCATATTTGCACGTGTGTGCATGGGTGTGCCCATTGCTTAGCTGCAGTTAGCAATCCTGACATGGAAGAGCATAAGAAGGAATGTTTATGCAAATTACGCCAAATAGCAATAGCGTAATGGTAGAGCGTTTGCAGAAAAAGAAGGCATTCATGGTTCGAGTCCCACCATTCCCCTTCCTATTTATGTTTTAAATTAGTATATGAAATACTACCCGACATATATGATTAAAATTTTACTAAAAAGCAGTGAAATGGCCTATGTATCAGTGAACAAAATATATATTTACAAAGAATTCTGATATATACTTGCCTGCAGTTAAGCAGCGCTTTACCCAGTGCAATATAGGTGTCCGTAGTTCAGCAGCGCTTTACCCAACACAATAGAGTTGCCCATAGCTAAATAGCGCTTTACCCAGTGCAATCGGTTTGCGCGGAGGTGTGCGCCGTGCCAACCAGCAGGCTGGAGGGCACCATGGAGCAACATTGAGCAAAGTTGCTTAAACACAGCCACACCCCCTAGCCTGTCTGCACAGTAGTAAAATAAAATGAATTACAAGATTCAAACCCAGGACTCTGTGCAGCATAATCAAAGTACTGAACCACTAAGCTATGACAGCTTAGGATAAACAGCCACTGTCAACATACATATACTTATAAATGGGAGAATAACCATTACTAAGCAGGCCTGCAGTCAGCCGAGAATCTTCAAAAATGTCCAATCACAAAAAAGTGTGGGAAATGTGGCATATTTAAGCCCCATAGGCGGGAATAGTTGCCATAACTGATTGTAGCTCCCACCTGCAGTTAGAATGGCTGGTGCTGGAGATGGTAGATGCTTCCAAGTACAACATTGGGGCATCGAGGAGTCGAAATACATGGTTTGGCTCCTTGTCCACCATCATGAGTCAAGACTCCTGCAGGGCCAGTTCCAAGGGATGGAGTACAAAGCAGAGGCTTGGAACCGGTTAGCTCATGACCTCACCAGTGTCACAGGCATTCCTTGGACTGGTGAGCAGGTCCATCACCACCATGCAGACCTGAAGAGATGGAAGCAGGACCTACTGAACCAATGGATACAGGAGGCCCGTGGGATGCAAGATGCCCCACAACTCAGTAGGTAGCCATGGAATGCAGTATGTAAGAAATGATAATTGATTCTTTATAATGGATAGGTATGTCTCAATATCCTTTCATTTACTTCACAGCTGCAGGTGCAGATAGGCTGCTAAGGCTGCGCCACCAGGCAGATTAGTGATTATTCTGCATGTATTGTTATATAAAATAGGGGAGAGAGCCCGAAAGAAAGTGTTGTAGTCCAATAATACAGCCATAAAATGCCCTGAATAAATCCTCTGCATGTACTGTTATATGAAATAAGTCAGAGAGCCAGAAAAAGAGCATAGTAACCCATTAAGAAAGGTAAAATATGTCCGGAATAATATCTCTGCAGGTACTGTCATTATAAAATAAGTAAGCGAGCCTGAAAAAGAGTGTTCTAACCTATTAATAAAGGTATAATATGTCTTGAATATGTCTTCCATATGCACTGTAATATCAAATAAAGGAGCGAGCCTGTGGAAAAGTGTGGAATGTAATTAATAAAGGTATAAAACCTGGCGTGTGTCTGTGTCACTTACTTTGAAATGTTGTTGTACCCTTGCATTATACAAATAGTACTGTTTTAATAAGTGCTGGCAACCCACAGTTGGGCAGTCCCATCTAAAGTGGGTGATGGAAGTGCTAGTAGCTGTGAAGCATATATACAGTCCTCAACAGTCAGTTACTGGCTGGCATGCAGAAGTAAATCTGGCACACGAGTAGCTTGTTAATTTGTTCCCCAGAAATGTGAGTGTGCTACAAGAAATGCAGGGTTCTGTACAAATTGAACTGAAAATGTCATGTGAACACATCCAGATATGTAGATAAAGAAATATAAATAAAATCAAGAAATATGTAGCAGTAACATCTACATCTTGGACAGTTAGTATGTCAGATATAGGACAGGTATATAATGAACTAGCCAAACCCATTACGCAACCTAATACATATTGGCAAGTGTAATAATACATGTAGGGGGTATATACCTGCAGTCACTAGGAATGTAGTGCAGACTAAAAGTACTTATAAGATGTTAATTGAGGTTTCTTTATACACCCTACTGTATGTGCATATACCATGCAATTCCACACCTAAGTGGGTATGTGTAATCTCAAACATTTGTTAGGACATATGTCCTATTGTTCTATAAATATCTGCATTCACTTTGATGCATGTGCCCTGTTCAAACACCACAATCATGGTGGCCTGTTGCTACCAATCATCCCTGCATGCTGTTGGAATGTCCACTGTCATTCAATATATGCATGTGTTATGCTTGCTGTTCAACTGTTGGAACCTTGGTGTGTTGTGTTAATGGGAATATTACTGCATGCTGTTACAACTAATTTGGAATGTTGTTGTTTATGTTGTAATTAAACACACCTAATCACAGAATGTATGGGAAGGTCAGTCCCAGTGGACTCACCTGTCCCTCCTCAGCTGGCGAGTGCACCTGGCACCAGCAGGTCCAGTGCCCAGCCCGGGATCCCCTCCTCTATTGGTCATGTGCCACCTTCAGGTGGAAGCGCTGCAGGGAATGGAGTTTGTCCCCCCCGTGCAAGCGTGGGTGGAGAAGGGCCACCTGTCACCCTTTGAAGGGTCTGGGTTGTGGTGTGTAGGGGGATCCAGCGTTCAGTCGCTGATCCCCTACACCAGCTTGAAGCGAGAGTGGCGCATCTCATTGGTGAGCCTGCCCATCCTACGCAGCCCCCCAGCACAGCCACCCTCGGGGCTGTGAAGGTGCAGTGGTGACTGCCCATGGGTGGGGATCTCAGTTCCACTGTTACCATCTGTGGGCTCATGGGCTTGCAATTTCCAAACATCCATCCCTGTCATTTGTGTTCACCCACCCCATGGGTTATACACCGCCACTGTATGCATCTTGTTTGTCTTGTCTGTTTACCTCCCCAACCTACCTCCCCAAACATACCTACTTCCTCTACCTCACTTTTCACTCTCACCTGAAAAAAAAAAAAAGGGCAATCTGTACCCACAAAAAAATTACGCCCCATACATAGTGGCCCATTTCGCACACATGTCCACTGGACATGTAAACTGATAATTATAATTGGCAGTACAACATACTTTGTTGTCCTCACCCCTCTCCCAGGGGTGGAAGGTTTCAAATGTCACTCAAAATTTATTGCATATGCACAGCTGTTGCTGGTAAAGAAATGGGCAGCAATGTACCTTCCCTACACCCGTCCTGCACATCCCAAGCTTGTTTTCCTACTGTCTTTCCCTCTTTGTGCCCCCTTTTTCACCACTTTCCTATCTCCTCATTTTCTTTTCTTTCAAAGAAATTAGAGTGGGGTTAGTGGGACTAAGCACTTTTAAGCAGTAGTAAGCTGGTTTAAGCAAGTGTGCGCATGTGTGTGCTTAGCTAAGCGTCGCTAAGTGTCAGGCAAACTCGCGCAAACCCGCTTACAACTGCTTAAAAGTGCCTTAGTCACTCTATGTCAGGGCCCTTGTTCTGCTCAGCAGCAAAATAAAATACCTTTGGCAGTCTCGAACCCCAGACCATTGACACAATAGACTGCATGAATTACTACTAAGCCACAGCAGATATACAATAACCTGGTGCTCAAATAAATATATCATGCATTTCAATGACTGAATATAAGGGAAAAATAGGAAGGTCATAACACAAAGCAGCAATTGTTGTGAAATGCATTACATGAGTGTGATATGAGAAGCAGCCATTCTAGCAGCAAATAAAGTTACAAAGGCACTTTAAAACCCCCACACAGTATCATAGCAGGACAAACAGTGGCAAACCTGATTAGGGCAGAGGCCATACTACCTAACTGTGACTACTTTACAGAGATGTCCCTGATTGTGAAACATATTTAAGCTGTGTCCCTCTGAATCCCTCTGAAAAGTACTGACATCAGTCAGAAAGGTGGGGTATTACACAATGAATACTGACAATAATAACGGTAGACACCGCTTGTACTTCATAAAAGGAGTATGAATCCATATGCACTGCTTCACACAAGTCTAGAATTTTACTGTCTCTATTATGTGTAAGGTGTAATTCACATTTAACTACCTATCCCTGACTCCATGCAAAGATGTATCTGAGTGTTTCATAGGCCTACCAGAGGCACAAACACACAGGCATAGCAGCTATCCTGCTGTTATACACTCTGCAAATAGCTATGGTAGGACTTCCACAAGCATACCCTTATGTAGGAGTACAACACAGAAATACCAAAGGATGTAGCCATGTACTGGTAGCAACTGACTGTAACAATGCCATTGTACTAGTGATGAAAACACCTGTGGGTTGCACAGACAAAGAATAACAGTGTAACATTTGACTACCATCTGGATAGGTTTACAATTGGGAACTATGCAGACAGACAGACTACCTGCCCTGATAAAACAACAGGTACACACCAATCCTTTAAGTCCAGTAAGATAACATTCACACAATAATACAAAATGCTCCCTGTATGTCAGCACCCCCCCCCCCCACACACACACACACACACTTTAAATACACTTGTGTGTTTAGGGTCTACCAATGATGTAGGTAGGCATACACAGTACTGGAATTGTCCAGTTGTCCTGTGAACCCTGTGCTAATGTCAACAATAAAACCACAAACCCTGCAGAAGTGAGTACATTAATATTCACAGTATAACAGTTCACAAATGGTTCATGTGCCAAAAGAATACTTCTCAATAACTATGTTTGTATGGCAGTTAATTATATGAGTAGAAAAGAAACTACATAGTCACATACATGTTGTGTAAGTATTTGTAGGGGTGAGTTAAACTCTACACTGATAGCTCTGTACTGCAAGTGGCAACAGTCAGGCCTGAGTACAACATGTACATCACTATCTACACCTCTAGCTTCAGATATAAGAAATATACCAACCTTCTGACTTACACAACAGTGTCCACAGCAAACAGGCATGGGCCCCACTCTGGAAATCTGAAAGAGCTATGCCTACATACCTTAGCAATTTATAGCATTGGGTTGTTATGACAGTGAGTACTGCAATTACCACACAGCAGGCTGTATGCATTTACCAAATGCTGGGCACCAACTGGTACAGAGGGCATCACATGCACATGCCCAGATACGTATAAAAGCAGATTGTACTTGCTATCCCCACATGCAATCATTACATTGCACGTGTCAGCAACTACTGACAAACTTTATTACTTAATAAAGAAACATTACTTAAGTAAATATTATATTTACTCCTGTAAAACCGAAATATATTAATTAAGAAAAAAAAAACTTAATTAATACCAATAATAACAAATAAGTAAAAAACTTTATGCAATAAATAAAACAAAACCTTGTAAAGCATACACAGACAGACCTGACAGTGAGTAACAGGTATGTAACAGATTTGTAGTTACCGGCAAGTAGTATATGTTTATGAATAGTACTGTACATACTCAGAAACATGCATAAATGGCAGCAGTAGGTATGTAAGCAGTGATGCCATGCATAACTACTGGCATGGACAAATTAGTGTGTAGCTGTGTGCGGTGGGACATAACTGTGACATATGTATCTCAGCATTATATGTCGAACATCTGAACATGTTATCTATGGTCTGTACAGTACTCCGTATAATGGCAGTTTGGGGGAGTAGTGCAAACACCTATATAAACTTGGATGTGACAGAGTATGACATGCATGATAGTAACATAATTTGTAGCTCAACATTGGCAACTGCTGTACCAGGCTAGTATAGTAATGTTAGCATTTGCAGCTATATATATATATATATATATATATATATATATATATATATATATATATATATATACTCCCTGTACTATTACTGTATGCACACATGTGACAACTGTCCATGTTATAGCAAGGCCCAACAGGTCATCTGTGAGGTGTACGGACTTACAACACTGTGGACCCTGTGTGTGTATGGCACACACATATGGAGAGATATGTATGTGTCTGATAAATTAGCATCTGAACATGTGCATAGAGCAAGGGGCATACTGCAACTGTTTGTGAAGGGTGGACAATTATATGTTGTTGCAGGTTGTTATGTGCATTTTCATATGTAGGTGGTAGTGTGTGGCAAACAAGACAGCATACAGTGCTGGCATATGACATGTGGCATTTAAACGCTGTGGGTATGATTCCTCAGGTTTTAGTCTTCCAGACAGGGGGTCCTGCTAAAGGTAGATGGGCTGAGACTACCTTCCATGCATTCTGCACAAGACTGTGCAATAACATTACATAACTGCATCCCTCTCAACTTTTGCATAATTGATATTCCCACCATAAAAGGTGGACTGTATATGTGCCTATATGTATATCTATATGTACACCAATGGATGTTCATATGTACACCCAAGCTCAATGTTGTAAACGTATTGCCATCCCTCTTGTTAAAAACCCTGTACCCATGAACTACCACGTAGGTGTTAGTCTACTCAACACCGAAAGTGTGATGAGAGACTATGGGATAAAGATGGACAGTAGTGTCCCTATTGATAATCACAGTGCCACTCTAGTCATGTAAACTGAGTATGGTCCACATGTCATCAGAAAAGGTGTGTCATCCACGGAATAAGAGGTCAGTGTTCCACTGTACTCATCAGTCAGAACACCTATCATAGAGTACATTGGCCCTGTCGGTATGTACTTCAGAAGACATCCACAGTGACAGTAGATGCCAGACACATACCTCACAAAGAGTATTACCAGACTCAAACAGATGCCCTATGCAGACTGTCTTACAAAACCACGGCTACACTGGTTACTATACCGCCTACCCAGAGGCAACCTCTGCCTAACATACAAAGCTATGCCAAACCCACAGGTGTTGGACATGCTCCATATATACAGATTAAACTCCATACAAGCTACACACTGTACTGATCTAAACCCTGTAACATGAAAAAGCAGAACATGCTGGAGTGGTACATTATCATCTCAGACACATACCATACCCTAGAACTAACCACCTATCAATAGCAAATGAAGGTCCTCATTAGAAGTTGTCATGAATAATCATGATGAGTGGGTGTGAGATAGGAAACACAACCCAGAAGTCACCACTGTGGCTCTGCATGACAGGGGCACATAAACCTACATTATATGGGTGTGGAAGGGCAGGGTACCATATGGCTAGGCTTCCATAGGCCCTACGGATAATAGCCTATTAGCTACCTAGGACCCGATACACACATGCATATACTTGTTGCATTACTATGTGAGGTTGACTGGGTGTGATGGTGAATGTGTAGGTGAATGTGTCAAAGCTGTGTATATGTGTGATAGCCTAGTGGGAAACTGTGTATATCATGGTATGTAGTGTTGTAGCTCAAATCCCAGCAAAGGATACATATGCTATTGCTAGGCAAGAAAAGCAGTAAGGCATACGGTGTGACATAGTCCCATGGTGTTGACTGGAGTGTGCCATTGTAGGCTTAAGCAGTAAAAACAGAAGAAACCTGGAAGAACACCACTGGATGCCTCAAATAATAAAGTAAAAACTTTTAATAAAAACTTATGCTAAACAGATAAGCGCTTTCGGGTTGGTAGCCCTTCATCACATAAAAAACAAACATCAAAACTCACAATTTAAACATACCATCTTCCAATCAGCATCTAATAAAATACCCGCCTATTTTTCAAGGTGGGTTTCACTGGGATGACATCATTAAGACCCGGCCCCCTATGGGCCATGAGCTGTATAATCCATCTAGGCTCAATTAATTCAGTTAATTGTTTGATGTCTCCACCCCTTCTCCCCAAGCTAACATTAACTATAGCCCTAAAGCTAAAACTGTGTGTGGGATTATCTTGAATATGTCTAAAGAGGGCATTATACTGATCACTTTTCCTAATGGCAGATACATGTTGTAGGATCCTAACTTTGAACATATTGTTGGTTTTGCCCACATAAAAATATGGGCAAGAACCACAATTGGCCAACTAAACAATATATTTTGTTCTACATGTAGCCCTAGCTTTTAAAGAAAAAGTTCTGCCTGAGACTGGATGCAGAAAAGTGGTATCCTTATTGATATAGGCGCAGGCCTTACAAGTGCCACATGGTACAGTGCCTGCTTGTGACTTAAAACTCAATTTTTTAGAATGATATTCTCCACACAGCAGATCTTTTAAGCTTTTGTTCTTCCTATATGCAAAACAAGGACTGGATCCTACTATATCCCTAATCCTATCATCACTTACTAGAACGTTCCAGTTCTTTTTAACTATCTCTCCTATATCCTTAATGTTACTGCTGTATGTGAACATAACTTTGTGTTTAAAAATGTTGGTGTCATTTTTGGGAGTCACAAGATGTTCATCTATGGAACGATGCAGCCAAGGTCTATACACATGTTTCCTCTTATGTTTGCTACCTTCAACAACCTTATTCACCATATCACCCCTATAACCTCTTTCTTAAAAGTAACCTCTCAGTTTAGCCATTTCCCCTTCAAAACAAGAATCCTCAGTACATACTCTTGAGATCCTGCCTAGTTGTCCTTCCACAATGTTGGGGAATGTGTAACGTGGATGCATGCTATCAAATGAAAGGAGAGTGTTTTTCCAACACCCCTTCCTATAAATACCAGTAGAAAAACCTGTGTCAGTTTGTTCTATGGTAACATCCAGAAAATCTAACTGAGTATAGGAGGTACTTTTAGTGAATCTGAAAAACGTGGTAGTGGAATGTAGGAAAGATATAAACTCATCCAAACGAACTGGCTCCCCCTCCCACAAAATAAACACATCATCCACAAACCTCTTATATAGCTTAATGGACGGTAACCAGGTTGTGTTGTTGAGAATATATTGATTTTCCCAAAAGGAAAGCACCAAATTAGCATATGTATTGGCACAGGGTGTGCCCATGGCAACACCCTGTGCCTGTCTGTACAGTTGTTGTAAACCCAAAAAGACATTGTTCTCAAGTACCATAGTCAGCATAGTCTTGACAAGATCAACCTGTGAATCACTCGCTTTATCCTTCAATAAACAGCCAACTGCTGAAACACCATACTGATTGTTTATAACCGTGAATAGGCTCTGTACATCCAGAGTTACCATTAAATAGTGAACCCTGGGTGTATGTCGATCTATCTCCCCCAAAGCCTTTAGAAAATCTCCAGTGTCCCTTAGAACATTACTCATACTATCCACATACGGTCTTAATACTGTTTCTAACCATATGGAAATGTTCTCGGTCACCCATTTTCGGCCCGATACTATGGGGCATAGAGGTGGTTCTAACAAGGATTTGTGTATTTTTGGTAACCCTTTGAAAAGAGGTGTTACCACCCCTTCAACCTTAAGAAACCTACACAATCCTTCATCCATCACCATATCATGCAGTAAAAGCTCTAAACTATTATGAACTTTATCAACCAGATTTTTAACCATAACCGGATTTATAGGAACATATGTGGAAACATCTGATAACAGCCCTGCTATCCTACTTTGATAGTAACTGGTATCCAGAACCACTACTGCGCCCCCTTTTTATCAGCCATTTTTATGGTAATCTCATTATTGTCAATTAATCCCTGTAATGCTTTCCTCTGTTCTACAGTCAAATTATAATACTTATTATTGTGTCCCTTTTGAAAATACTCCAAAAGGTCCCGCTCACAAGCATTAACAAATAAATTCATAGAAGGAGTAAAAGGGGGCATATAGCTGCTAGGCTGTCTCAACGTTAAATCATTAGTATTAATTGCACCAAACAAATTACGTAGGGCTAAACCCCTGCAATAAACCATAAGGTCCATCACGATCTCATGATAAACACTGTCCCTGCTAGGAACAAACGACAGGCCCTTATTCAGCACATGCAGCTCATCTGTGTCAAACAATAAGTAGATAAATTAAAAACAATATTAGTGTCAACATACTGAGTTAGTCCACAATCCTTCTTTTCTTTTGTGGGTCCCTGCCTTCGCTCAATGAGCGTTTCCAGGACCCTTCTTCTTTATAGGGACAGGCAACACATTCAGAAAATGCCATTCCACTGATGAATTTTTCGGTCTAGCCCCCAAACGACTACTGTCCTCTGGTAATACTACTCCAGGCGCCGACAGTTCGTTCATGGAAATCACAGAAACATCGTTAAATGGCTCTGCTAAACATTCAAATGTTCCTACGGGTTTTTCTATTACTTTAACCATGGTGGTAGAAATTGCAGAGCCTGGAGTAACGTGCTATGAACCCGGACCTGGAATGGCCTCCAACGAACGCGTGACGTCAGCAGCGTCTTGTGCGTCGGCTCGTAGCTCACCAGTGCATGTTGCCAAACCACTAGTATTGTTAGATGCTGGTTCTTGCCCACAAAACTGTATGTTTGAGGGTGTAATGCAGCTAGATTTAGATACTAACTTGGATGAATAATTCGCTGTAGTATGGCCTTGCGCTGCCGGAGCAAACCTAGATCTATACATGTATGCTTATTGATTGGTAACACTAGTGACTACAAATCCTGTATGAACAGTAGTACTACCTGAAGCTGTAGGCCTAAACAGCACAGTATGGTTTATATCCACATTGCTTGGACACACTGTCTTGTTTGTTACCTGTAGTCCTCACACATTACAAACCTCAGGCATGAGGTTTTGTAGGTGCTGACATACAGTACTGCATGTTACACTGGTAAAACTGATCTGGATTGCCATACCTTTGTGTCCTGTAGGTATGTCTGATGTGTGTGTGGGTATGCCTGTAACATTGCCTTGGTGGTATGTGTGTCACAGGATATATGTGCATATCTAGCAACATGTGTAGTGTATTACAGCAGTATGCTACCTATAGTGATGAATGTACACATTTGTTGCTGAAGGGTTTGGTATCAACAAGTAGAGCAGTGTACTGTTAGTACTTAAACTGTACTTAACATTCATTTCAATGGATGACAAATGTCTGCATGCATTAGCTTCATACACACCCCCTATGGCTAGGTGGTGTATTGTGTCACATAGAGTGTGCCATGTACTGTTGTATAGTCTTACATACTGGTTCCACTTTGTTGCTGTGCAGAACATGTTTTGGAATATAGTATGTGCCAGGCACTGTCAGGCAGTTGTGGGCTGAGCAGTCCTATGTTGTATGAAAGGTGTGTATCTACTGACAGCCAATAGGTTGCTATATATTGCATTTTATTGATGTTTGTACTTTAGCATGTTAAGTGTGCCACATGACTTGCTCACAATTACTGTTTTATTGTCTTACAGGAATATGTCTCACAACAGGAAGCCTGCCTATTCCCATGAGGAGGAGGAGGTCATCTTTGATGCCCTGGTACAGCATTACAACCTGCTGTTCTCCAGATCTAGCCAGGACCAGCATGGACGCACTTCACTGTGGCAGGATGTTGTCCATCGGGTGAATGATGTAGGCATGCATAACCAGACTTATGAGCAGGTACGCCATCACTGCAGTGATTTAATCAGACATGACCAGCAGCATGCCTCTGATGTCCACAGACAACAGCTTGCCACAGGTGGTGGTGCATCAACACATCCCCCACTTACAAGAGTGGAAGAGCTGCTCCTCAGCATGGTGGCTCCTGGCCAACCAGTACAACAGACATGCGTCATCATGGAGGCCGGAGTCATCCAGCTCGTAGATACACAGTGTGCAGGTAACATGGCATATCTGTAGACTACTGTTAGATCAATTGTTAGAACATGCATTTACCAGATGTGTACTGTGTATTCAGAAGATGTGGGTCCTGGTGTCATGCAATACTGATAATTTGGAACATAACTTGTATGCCTGTGACTGTCACCTCTTGTACTACTGTGGAATTGCCAACACACAGCAGCAATGCCATAGTTGTTGTCACTGACAAACTGTCACATATCCTTGTAGGTCCCTCTGGTGTGATAGCAAGACAGCACACCCATGCTGGTGAGTGTTCTACATTTAATATAGCATATAACATGTGCATGTCATAGGAGACTTGTAGGCCATATACACAAGTAAAGCACCTACACATAATGCATGATCTGCATGTTCTCTGTGGGACTATGCATATCCCAGTAACATGAGTATCCACCTCAAACACATGCAATACACAGAACATCCCAACCAATTGTGGTACACTGTACTGGACATTGTATAGGCAGAATCAATACACATGCACACAACATACACCACCTTGTCATATGCAGTTAGTCTTAATTTGATACACATGGTGTATGTAGACACCTGCTGTAAGGTCATACTCTAGTATCCCATATGTCAACAACACAGCACACATACTATACCTGGGGGTAAAGGACTATCATGGAGCGGGTGTGACATGCTTCAACACACAACACATTCATGTTAGACAATGCTCCCTACTGAGCACCTTACATACCCATGTAACAACCGGCTTTGAAATGGTTGATGTAGCCAAAGTGGTGCAGGTCAGGTACAGCAAGATAGTTGCCAGTGTGACATACATTAGTGGCTTTGAGTGACCACATGATGCTGCCTGATGATGGCTCATGGTACTACATTAATCCAGTTACAGTAACTACAGTACTACACATAGCATTCATTGCTATACACCTGACAGTTATGTGCATCCGACCATGGTATGTATACCTATGAGTGATGGTGCACAGGACATTGGAAAGCGTTCCAGACTTGCACAGCAATGTTGTGTCCATGTACACATTGTGTCCCAAGGTGAGGCCAATCATTGAACAACACACATGCATCAAAGACATGTATACTGTTATCAACAAGGACACTCCACACTCGCACTGCATGCTGTTGAGCAACACACATCCTGCATGCTGACATGTGTGACAGGACTCTTTGGCTTGTGATACTGTATTGCACCATCAACCACTAATCGATATGTTCCATATTGCTGTTGGTGTGTGTGTGTGTGTGTGTGTGTGTGTGTGTGTGTGTGTGTGTGTGTGTGTGTGTGTGTGTGTGTGTGTGTGTGTGTGTGTGTCAACTTGACTGAGTAGTGTATGTGTGCATGTGTGCATGTGTTCATGTGTGCATGTGTGCATGTGTGCATGTGTTCATGTGTGCATGTGTGCATGTCTTCCTCTCACAGGTGCTGAGGTATTGGATGAGTGCAGCAGGGAACCTGAGGTCACTGCCACAAATAGTGGGCATGATGACACATGTGTAGTGGCACAGGCAGGTTTGTCAGGGTCTGTCGTTGGTCCGCCAATCGACAGTACACAGCTGTCCACCCCATCTATGCGCACATTCATACTGCCAATACATCCCTCAACACCAATGGCCTTAGCAGAGGAACAGCATACAGTAGACATCGACCAGGATAGTGTGGTATCTATGGTACATGCAACCCCACACAGCAGCCATACCCAGACACCTGGAATGGTACCACATAGGCATATGTCCAGGGGTGCTCGTGGGAGCACTGCTGGTCATAATGCCCCTGGCAGACGTGCTCCCACAGGTCTCACAACCTCAGCTATGTTCCGGTCTGTAATGCAGGCACTGGCATGTATGGAACAGTACACCAGTCAGGGACTAAGGGTGCAGAGGGCTCACAACACCACTATCAATGACAGTATCCGTGACCTTGCCGGTGACATCCGTAATTACACTGAGGTCATTGATAGATGTTGGGGGGAGACACTAAATGTCCTCCGCAATGTAATGTCCATGTGCCAGGATAGTGCAGGATGGCTGAGATGTGGACAAGGATGTATGCCAGAGACATCATCAGCTGGCACTTGTCGCGGATGATGCACAAGTCCCAGCCACTCCCATAGTGGCAGTACCAGCCCCAGCAATGTTGGTGCTGGGCTGTCAATAGACTGTCCTAGAAGACCACGTGCATGTGGCTCTGGCCAGTCCCAGCAGGGACAAGGGTCCAGTCAACATCCCTCTGCCTCTGACGATAGTACCCAGTCTGGCTTGGTACCCGATACTGTCTGTGGCACCCTTGGCAGGCACAGGTACTGTGTCCGTAGCCAGAGACAGTGATCTGTACAGCCTGGCAGGTACAGTCTGTGGCTGTCCCACAATCACCCGTATGTGGCAGCCACAAGGTGGAACTGCGTGCATGCAGACACACACACATAAACCAAATACCTAGGGCTAAGACATACACACACACATTACACCAACATTGACCCATACTGTACTGTTGTCCCTCACACACACACACACACACACACACACACACACACACACACACACACACACACACACACACATACATACATGTCAATTGGATGGGTCATTGTTGGGCTTTGGCAAACCAATAACACACCCTGTACATATAATGAAACTGTGCCACCTCCTGTCATCTGTGACAATGATGCAGGAACAGGCTTACATGGTGCTGATGCACTGGGTGACCTAATAGCAGTGTAGCAATGTTAGCATGTTGTCAACAGCAAGGTGTACTGATATCCTTGTAGGTATATCTGAGCAGGCATGATGCATTAAAGCTATGATTATCAATGTAGTATTGTTTACACCAGTGTTAATTCCATTACTGTATTGTCCACCCATGTGTCATTTGGCTGATGTGTGTGGTACTGGCAGCATGTGTTGGTGAGTGGATGGTACGTGTGTGATGTGTGCAGTACAGATTTGCAGGTGTACATTTGTGAACATGGTGGAGGTGCACCATCTGCATGTATGTGCATAGTGGACACATGGGAAGGGTGACATGCCCTGTATTATACAGTGTTAACACTTCATATTTCCTATTGGTGGCCAGTATGCATTTTACTACACATATGTTATGACTTGAGTACACATGTGTGTATGACATGGTTTGACACTATGCTGTGAGTGATACTGTTTATATCGGTCATTGTTTTGCATACTGGTAGTATACATAACCTCAACAGCCTGACTTTACCCAATCGTTAGCTGATGTCTTGACAACTTACACACAGATGTAGGATACACAATAGCATTTGAGTCCTTCCAGTACTATACTATACCAGTAACCAGTGGTATTGGACACCACACATTCCTGGGACCACTCCTGTTTGGCATGTAGACGACCCAGGTACAAGCAAACACACTAGGGATATCTCCATCCAGATCTGGTAATGCATACAGTGGCCTACAATGCATTCTCCAGATGAGACACTTATCCTCCTCAAGGGTATCATGCAGACAGATACTTGTTTACCAACACATGCTGTAAAGCTATAAGCCAACTATAGCATAGTCATCCACATTTACAATACATAGTATCCTGAGAGTACCACATAGTTATTAGCCCACAATATGTAGCAGGGGTACCAATGTGTACATACAGCCACATGTTATGTCATCTGTCCTTTGGTATTCACATTTCCAAAGGTATGCTGATGTCCCTCAGTGCATCACATAAGCATGAAGGGGTCTGTATGTATATCCACGGAGGTGTTGTACACCTGTAATGAATGGCCATTATTGACAGACTGTGTTGTGTTTGAACATGTCTGACATATACCCCAGGCATGAACCCTCACTCACACTATTCTATAGAAACTGTCATGGGTGTGTGTGACACAGATGACCTAGGCCCCAGAACACTACAGTGGCTGGCCTTGAGACATACATACATATATGACCTAAGGTCTGAGAAGCAGCAGCACAGACTGCCAATGGTAACAGATGTATTCGTGTAGAAAGCAGGCTTCACACCTATGAACTCATTCAGGTCACGTGTACATATATGTATGTGCCACACAGATACCGGAAGTGTGCAATGCACATACTGTTGTTTTACTGATATGACATATAGTTGTAAAAGCAAAACCCTCAATGCATTAATCAACAGTGTCACACACACACACAGCAATTGCAGGATTCAAACCCCTACCTAAGTATGTTATGATACTAGAGAGATCCGCATTAACACAACACGCTAAATGCTTTACTGGAAGTTTTCATTTCCACTGCTGTATTTCTGGGATACTGACATCATCAGACATGCCAAAGAGGACATTACCTCTTTGAATGTGTTTTCACAGACTCCAAAAAGGGAACTCCTCTCCCAGGAAAGCCACACACACCCTCAGCGATGGCGGGATTCAAACCCCTACCTAATTATGTTATGATACTACAGAGATATGCATTAGCGCAACGCGCTATATGCTTTAGTGGGTGTTTTATTTTCTCCTGCCATATTTGTACGATGCTGACATCATCAGACTTGCCAAAGAAGACTCTACCTCTATTCATGTGTTTTCCTAGTCTCCAAAAAGGGAAATCCTCTCACAAGAGATCACACAACACACATAGCAATTGCAGGATTCAAACCCCTACCTAACTATGCTATGATACTACAGAGATACGCAGTAACACAATGTGCTATATACTTCATGGGATGTTGTTATTTCTCCTGATGCTGACATTATCAGACTTGCCAAAGAAGAATCTACCTCTTTTCATGTGTGTACCTAGTCTCCAAAAAGGGCACGCCTCTCACAGGAAACCACACCCAGACTACAAAAAGGGCACTCCTCTCACAGGAAAGCCCACACACACAGTGATTGTGGGATTCAAACCCCTACTGAACTATGTTATGATACTGCAGAGATATGCATTAGCACAATGCGCTACATGCTTTATTAGGTGTTTTCTTTTCTCCTGCCATATTTGTAGGATGCTGACGTCATCAGACTTGCCAAAGAAGACTCTACCTCTAGAGAGTAGAGTCTATTCATGTGTTTTCCTAGTCTCCAAAAAGGGAAATCCTCTCACAGGAAATCACACACACAGTCACTGCAGGATTCAAACCCCTATCTAATGATGCTATGATACTACAGAGGTACGCATTAAGACAACGCACTATATATTTTCCTGGGTGCTTTATTTTCTCCTGCTATATTTGTAGGATGCTGACATCATCAGACTGGACATGGTAATGTGTGTGCACTTTGTTTTATGCAATCCCAGGAATGAACCATGTGGGTCAGCAGGTGTTAACAGTTTGAACAGGACTCCACAATTCTTAGCTTGTGTGATCTCTCTGTGGACAAATTTCCATTCCTTCATATGACAATACATATTTATGCACAGGTTGTTGAATTTGTGGATACAACATGTGTCTGTGATGTTGATAAAGGGCTACTCAGAGTCTATGTGGGACGTGTGTAGCTCCCTTCAGTGATGTGTGTCCTGGGTGGCTGCCTTGGAAACAGTCTAGCAGGTTTGGGAACCATGATCTGCCCATGATCATACCACAGTTGGTAGGGCTGTGTGTTTGTCGGCTTCCAATACCTCTGTTCATGACTTCAATCATGATGGACTCAATGGCCTTGCAGATCAGATGCCATAGGCTTATAGGACTATAGTTCCCATGGTCTGTTGTGCACCAACACTTGTGGGGTGTGCCATATGTTGCTGTAACACATTCAACAGTTTCAGATCCTGTAGAGAGGGCGTGGCTCAACAGACTGTTCAGGTGCAGGGTCTGTTTGTTCTGCAGTTCACTTATGACACATATCGGGAAACAATGTCATCCAATTGATGCCATGTTTTCGGCTTTGGAAGGAGCTGTTTACCCATTCTACATGTGATACCTCCTGGTATGATGATAGGGACATTTGTCAGTGGGAGGTGGGTATGTATGTATGGGCCTGTCTGACAGGATGTTGGCATTGTCAGTCAGGTACAGTTGGCCCTGACCCAAGACATATATGTGTGTACAGTGCTGTGAATGACATAGCTGAAGGAAGTGTCATGGTTCTGTCTGGACTCCTTCAAAGATAATCTTTCAAAAACACCAACATACCTGAGCACTAAACCCCTGTTATACTCTTTTACACACTTAACACCCTACTCATCCCTTTTGATCAGTCAACAGAGAGTATGTCATCATAATATCCTGGCATGTCCAACGGTTGGTTTTGCGTGTACTCTCCAGTCCAGCTGGTGAATATGGGACTTTTGAGGCAATGTTACAACTGCCTTATGTACACAGACAACCCTCACCTCCTCCCAACAAACTCAGATATATGTGGGAGATGCAACTATATAGACAAACGGGAGGCTGAGCTCTCTCAAACCATGACCAGCACAGTCTATTAGGTGGTGAAGGTAACCACACACACCACAACTCCGTCACACATAGACCTACAGCGACAGCAAACAAACTACATTACCACACATATACATACTCAGAGGCTCTACATAATATCTGCCTAAGCAGCAGAGACCTCCTAAGCAGACACCCAGACAACTGCTACCCCACGACATTACCCACATATCACATGGTTCACAAAGTCAGTGTGCCACACAGTCACTGCCCTTAGGGTTAAAAACTCACCTAATACACTTGTAAAAGATGACTCTATTGTCAGACACACTGACGTCACACTCACCAGGCTGAACATGGAGAAGGACACTTTGAGCTGTCTGTCGGGTGGTAGGTTCTGCCACATTAGACATGCACTCAGGTCACTCCAAAGCAAGTAGAAATATGGCTCCATCATTGTCCATGCTGATGCAAATTACCTCAGATGTTCCTCCCTGGACTACATGACAAGGGACATACAGGAGCTCTCTGATCATGTAAACCCAGGCCAGTATGACCCTGACCTTGTGTAGCATCTTAGCCTCACCAAGAATGATGGCACAGTATACAGACAAGCTGATCAATTGTAACAGTTGGCTAACATATTGGTGTAATTCAAAGGGGATTCCAGTGTCTGTCAGCCTGGGATGACATGCTCGACATGCCATGTAGCTTCGCTGTGGACAGCTTGCACCTGTCAACCCTGGACTTTCAAATACTGGCTAAGGCTGTTGCCACCCCCGACAGTGCCTATTTTGGGCAAGGCTCAAATGACAAACCCACCTCCATGGACAATACAAGGTAAAACAAAGTATGGGTAATGCTGCCTGACACCAGATGTCTAGACCCCAGAATGCACGCACTCAAAACTCTCCTCAGTATGGTGAATGTCGATATCTGTGCAGTAACAGACACTTGGTTCAGGCTCCCAAATGCACACCAGTACTACCAGGTTATACTTCATACCATGCTTTTCGGCCACAAGACTCGGACCGAACAACAAATTTAGGGAGAGTATCCATATACATCACAGATACACACACCTCCAGGTTAGTAGCACTGCAGGAAGCATCAGAGACCATACATGTACAACTAACAGTGGGCAAAACTGCCTTTCAGTTTGTAGCCTGCTGCAGACCACCCTCCTGAACTCAGGAACCCCACTCAGCTTTCCTGGGAACACTGGAGGATATGACAGTCTCTACAAACACCATTATATGGGGTGACGTCAACTACAGAAACATTGACTGGGAATACTACTCAAGCCACTACACCCTCACCCAACAGTTGCTAGAATTTCTAAACACAAATGCTATGTCACAACTGGTCACCACACCCACATGAGGGGAAAACATATTGGACCTGATCATCACCAACATGGGGACTCCATGTTCCACAACAGAGGTATGCCCCTCATTGGTAAGGTCAGACCATACATTTATCTCACTGGACATCCATATCCCGTCCCCATCCCCATCCTAGGTTCTCTCGGTGAAGTACTTACCAACAGCAAATGTCACACTTCTCTAAACTAAGGTGGTATCCTTCAAAGACCCTGGGAAAGAGGTAAGTATGGCTCAAACTGCTGAATCCTTTACACATTCTATTGACACCTACTGGAATGCATGGATCGTGCTATCCCAAATAAGAACAAGACTCACTCCTCCAAAGGCAGGGGACCTGTCTGGTGGACCACCGCCATAAATAATCTATACAACAAAAGGAGGGGGCTACTACATGATAGAGCACAATCCCAATAAGGGAAGGCATCTCTGATCAGTACTAGCAAGAAGCTACGTTCACTCATGAATTCATCTAAGACCCACTTTGAAAGGTAAATTGCACCACACACTGAGAACAATCACAAGCCCTTCTTTAGTTATGTTATGAACCTGGGTGCCAGCTCCCAGATACGCTGTGTGTTACTGCAAAATTACAATACATACACTGAACCCACAAACATTGCCATCATCCTGGCAAACAGGTTCAGTGCAAATGTCACCCCCCCATCCCCCCTAATGAGAAAATGTCCATCCCAACAGAGTGTAGCCTCCCTGACAGCACAGATGATCAGGTGAGTGCTGCCCTCTCCAAAGCAGATAACACAGCATCAATGGGACCGGACGGTGTCCCAGCCTGCATCTTACACAAGCTTCATGATGAACGTAACCCTCACATGAAGTCACTGTTCAATATCAGACGTACTACAGATATGTACCCAAGGAATGGCATACAGCAACAGTGGTCCCGCCCCACAAAGGTGGTGCCACAACAGACCCCGGACACTATCGTCCTATAAGCCTATCTAGCCTGGTCTGCAAAGCTATGGAGTGTATCATCATGGTACTCATACACACAGACATCGGGAACCTACAGGCACTGGATCCTACACAATTCAGCTTTGTTGTGGACAGATCGTGCCTCTTGAACATGGTTAACTTCTTTAAACAGTTACCAGGACCATAGAAGTAGGGAAGGTAGTCCACACAGCCTATCTGGACCTCGCAAAAACCTTCACAACAATACCCCACTCGGGCATCATACATAAGCTCACCAGCTTAGATATCAACACATATGCCACAAGATGGATTGCTATGTGGATCAGGGATAGCACCCACATGGTATGTATTACAGGTGCCATGTCTGACTCTACACCAGTTATACATGGCATCCCACAAGACTCAGTCCTAGGACCTGTCTTGTTCAGTATATATTCCTCTGATGTACAGGCTAACACAGGAGGAATATGGCTGACCATGTTCGCAGATAACTGCAAACTGGGTGCCATATTTGACTCTCCAGCCGGCACAAGCATCCTCCAAAAGGGTCTCACAGAGATGGATAACTGGTGCCAGAGCCATGGCCTACAGCTGAATGCCATTAAATGCATAGTCTTCCCTTTTGGGAATCACATAGTGCCCACACATTACCACATAGGTGTTAATACATTAAGTATGGTAGAAGTTGTTAAAGATATGGGGACATGAGTAGTTTGTAATCTTGCCTTTGACAATCCCATTGCCATAGTGGTTCAACAGACATTCTATATAGCCCTCCCTATCCCAACAGGTTTCACATCTAGATCAAGTACAGTCATTGTGCCCCTATACTCATGAAGCCCATGATTGGATACAATGCCCCATTCGGGATGTACCTTACCCGACACCTGCAGCAACTGTACTGGCCACAAAAGTACCTCACCAAGTGGATCTAGGGACTCACACAAATACCCTGTGCAGTTCGGCTAAAGTAACTCCAGCTCTACTCAGTCACTTACCACCTACTCGTATGTGATCTGTGCCTGTTGTTTACAGCCATGTCCAACACAGAATTAATGGACATGCTCCACCTCAGGATATCCAGATCCCTTAGAGCTACATGCTCCAGGGACTTATACCTCAGCACAGATATTTATAGGACATGCTGGAGGGACACATTTCTATCCCAGATGCTCCCCTCACTCTGGAATGGGATAACAGTCCCGCATAGGCTGAGCCCCCGACTGACCCCCTACAGGAGACATATTGACGAGTGGATGGGTGATCGTATGTTTTCCCCTGGAATCTCTTCTGGGTCCCTGCTGGACAGAGGCACAATAAAGCAAATGTAAAAGGCCTATCATGTGTGTCCTACTATTCACAGGCACAGTCTACTAATCTAACAGGGCTGCGAAAGCCAAACATACTCTGGCTAGGCTTATACATGCCCTAGGGCAGATAGGCTAGTATCAACCTATGCACCTATGGTAATGTTTGGGATGCGCATTGTTTATTGATGATACTGATTGCAGGTTTTTTCCCTTCTTTGCTTTCACACTTTCTACGAACAACCTAAGTATCTGCAGAACATAATTTATTATGACAGGGTTCCAATATATTATATCTGTGTCTGTTGTCATATAACTGTGTGCACATGGCAGATTGGTGAATACTGAGAGGTTCCTGTGTTAACACATGCAACTGCCGGATATGTGTGGCCCACTGCTATACTCAGACATGGCCTAAGTGTGTGAGCATGCCCAGTCTGTCCTTTCAGTGTTTTGTTGCCTGACATTTGTCTCATTTATTCAAGTGTGTGAGCATGCCCAGTCTGTCCTTTCAGTGTTTTGTTGCCTGACATTTGTCTCATGTATTCAAGTGTGTGAGCATGCCCAGTGTGACCTTTCCGTATGTTGCTGTCAGAAGTCCAGTACATTTGTTTATGTGTGTGAACATGACCAATATTAACAATTATACTATATGTGTATTTAAAATCAGGTTCTATTCTTACTGCAGGGCTCACCTTTGTGTCATAACTCGACAGGGATTATGCTGTGCCTGCAGGGTTTCCATGAGATACTTTGCATAGACTTATCAACATTTCTTCATACATGCTGACCAGTGCAACACTGTCTTGATTTAGTGGTTCAGTACTATAACTGCAGTGCACAGTATCCTGGGTTCGAGGCCTGTCACTGCTTTATATTTTCATACTGATCAGACCAGACTGCTTAAGGGCCAGTAGAGCAAATATGAGCATGTTGGCTTTTGTTCAGCTATGCCCAACGTAGACCAGGCTTGTCCAACATTGCTCAACGTTAACCAGCATTACAGAACATTGCCCAATATTGCTCAACATTGACCACAGTTGTGCTAGTGTTAGTGTGTGCAATTGCTTTACATATACTAAATGGCAGTGAAAGCTGTTTAGCACTGCTTTATATTGCTTAACACATGGCAATCATGCCTCAGGTGGTGCTACAGGGCTGCATATGTCGGATGCACATACTGCACTCCCTATACATGTTTGGAAACAGCTAGTGTCAAGTTAGGCATACCTTTTACTATTTGTGCGAGTCAGAGAGAGTTATAATTTCCAGGGTTCCTACTAAGCCAGTGTATGTGCTATGCATTGCCTCTTTGCCAAGGCCAAAGCATACTGGGCATGCCTCCTTCTGCCTAGTGGGGCAGGCTCAGGTTGTTCCTCCCCCGAGTCACGCTCTGCCTGTGATGACCTTGGCAATGGTGGGGGCTGTTTGGCCCAGGCCTATGCTGCTCCTGCTGCAGCTGTTTTTGCAGGATCATATTATGTAGCATGGCACATACCATGACAATTTGGGTACATGTAGTTGGTGAGTACTGCAAGGCTCCACCAGATGTGTCCAGGCACTGGAACCATGACTTGAGCAGGCCAAACACACATTCGATTACATTCCGTGTTGTGCATGTGCCTCATTATGGCGTTCCTGTTCAGGTGTGTGTGTGTTTCTGATGGGTGTCATCAGCCATGGCTCCAGTGCATAGCCAGCATCCCCCACTTAGTGACCATGAGGGATGTCCCCATTGGAAAATGTCTGGTACAGCTGCCTCAGATGCCAGATATGGGAATCATGGTAGCTCCCAGGGCAGCCAGCACACACATTCAGTATTATGCCCTGGTCATCACACATGACCTGGCAGTTGATGTAGGGGAAGCCCTTGTGGTTGAAGTAGACCCTACCCTGCTCACTGGCTGGTGCTTTGATGCATATGTGCATGCAGTCTATTGCACCCGCTACCTCAGGGTATTCCGCTATTTGCTGGAAGAGGCACATATTGCTGGCCAATACCTCACGGGAATTGGGGAAATATACATGATCACTGACATGTGCTGACATGGCATCCAAGAACTGGTGCAGTACCCTGGATGCTGATGCCTGTGATATCCCCATCATATCACCAGTTGGTCTCTGGAAGGTACCTGTTGCTAATATTCTTAGGCCAACACATACCTTGGTTTCCACTGGGATGGGTTCCCCTCTGTTGGTTCTGTGTGTGAGGCATGGCCTGCACAGCTCAACAATTTGCTGCAAGAGGTCTCTGTCCACTTTATAGTACTCCACTATCTCCAACTCATGTAGCCCCTGGTAGGTTACCCTGGGCCTGTACACTCTTCTCCATCTCCTCATGCGGGTTGTCCAGCAGCATTCGCATTGTCACCACCCTCAGCATGTTGCATATGTTGCCTGTGCACACTGGTGCAAACGTGCTTACACAACTTTAAACAGCCTTATACATGCTTACTCCGACTTAAACGCGTGCACACATGCTTACACGCGCACACACCATCTTACTCGGGTTTACAGGCGCGCACCAATGTGCATACATGCTCAGCAAGAAACTTTAGTGTTATCCACGGCATACACCTTCAATTTCTTGCCTTTACCTAGCCTACCTGTTGACACACCTCTTCCAATGATGTGTAAATGACAGCTGACACATGCCACTCTGTTCCAATCAGCTTCACTTCTTTCATACATACCCCCCTCGTGATGTCACCTATCTTCTACTCTGTTATTCCCCTTATCCTATTCCTACACTACACTGACTGTGCTCATTTGTTATGTAAACTTGCGATTCACTATCCTAACCCTCTTTTGCATAGGATTGCCTATTAATGCTTGGTTAAATCTCTTTGACTAAGCTTCCCCCCTTGGCAACCTCTAATTGGTGGCCATGGTGTCTTCAGCCTGCCATTCCCTTGCATTGTAAATTCAGAATAGCAATAAAATCCACATTTGTGAATCTTAATTATTGATTTTCTGTTTTTTAGAGAGCAGCGCATTTGTGCGGCGCTGCACTACGCTTAAACCCCGGGGATCGGGATGAAAAAAAAAATTTAATTTATTTTTATTTTGCATCAGTGAACATTGCCAATGGCCATATTTTTGGCCATTGGCATGCTTCCTCAACTGGATGCATCCTTTTTTTGGAGCTGTCACTGCTCCGTTTTGCTATTTGCAGAACTGTACTCAGTTGTCAACTGAGTACATTTCTACAAATAACACTGCTCTTACTCAGACAGGTTTGGGTTTCCTGGATCGCAAATTTACCTCATTTGCATAGCTTTCACCTGTAATTGAGGTAATTTGCATATCCAAGCCCTGTTCGTGTAGGACTCGTTTTGGGAGCTCTGTTGCACGCCCCTACCGGCTGTTCCTGGATCGGTGAGCATGTTGGCTGCATGGAGTCTTACTCTACTCTTAGACTCCGTGCAAGCCTTCGTGAATCCGGCCCAAAATCTTAAGTTAAATTACATTAAACAACATTAAACTTGGGGGAAATACACTGCCTGCATCTAATATACTTACTCCTTATTGTAAATGCTGCCTTTTCATTCCACCAAAAGGCAAAATAAGATTGTTCTTATTCCAGCCTTGTTTAACTCCTTTATTAAATGTATCATTTAAGACATAGGCAAACATACATTAACAGAAATGAAACAAAAACAAACTATATTAACATTTGTTTCCTTTTGCATATGTTATGCATCACATATTTTTTCTTTATATCTGTCATCCGTTCAGTATTAGATAATTTGCTCAATTTTTACCTTCTCTTAAATCTTACTTCTCGTCGTCACCCTAAACATTATTCTGAATGTATTATTCCTACAATTTCCATTTATTTCTATGTAATTTGCTACTTCTTTTTTCTAAAGATCCCTCTTCCAGCTCTTTTATCTGTTTATATTATACTTAGTACTTCAAATACAGTTGGATTAGACCAAATAGAAATGCAGAAGCCAAAAGTCCAGGAAATGAATAAAGTCACATTCAACAAAGTTAAAAAGTGCTTTATTGTATTTAACAGTTGGTTTAGACTTTGATTTTCATTTTCTAGTAACTGCTTTTTTGACAGCCAACAGAATTAAACTTAAGAAGACCTGACTAGGTCTAGGCAATACAGATCGTGTGTCACAGATCAAAAGAATCATTCCACTCTTATTCATATATATATATATATATATATATATATATATATATATATATATATATATATATATATATATATATATATATGACACGCACACACACACACACACACACACACACACACACACACACACACACACACACACACACACACACACACACACACACACACACTCACACATAGATTAGCCACATAAATTTTATTCAGATCAAAGCTTACTTTTCTTTTATAGCAAACCTTAAATCTTTTTTCTTATTCGTATTGCTCATATATTTCTTAATTTTCTTCTTACACTTTCCAGGATGCCATCTCCTTCACATCACATGATATTGGTGTGAGTTGTTGTTTTTATAAAACCTATGAATGTTCAATTTAAGTGTGGAAGCACAAGGCAGAAGTAACTGTCCATGTGTTTCATCTGTGCATTTACAGTTTAGGTGCTAAGAAACAAAAACAGCTCTGGGTGTGCCTTTTCCAACTAGTGATATATTACATTTTACTTTGTGCATTATTTAACATGGTGGTATGCAAATGTTGTTGTTGGGAACATACCTTTTGTATGCACTGCTTTATGCAGACAGATTGGTGAGTTTTGGTCTAGTGCCTTAAGGTAAAGTTGCTGTTCGGCTATAAGTTTAAGGACCATCTAATAGGAAAGTTTGCATACTGATCAGTTTGTGATTAAATGGACATTCAGATGACT
Organism: Protopterus annectens; assembly: GCF_019279795.1. Taxonomy (NCBI): domain Eukaryota; kingdom Metazoa; phylum Chordata; order Ceratodontiformes; family Protopteridae; genus Protopterus; species Protopterus annectens. The sequence goes on from NC_056735.1 coordinate 1,554,792,573, forward strand.
TATTTCAGACAATGGAACTGCTAGCAATTTCCATGTCCAAATGATAGAATACAGTAAACAGAAGAAAAGTAGTTGCATAATGTGCTTCATGACATTGATGTATATTTCGCCATTGATTTAATAAATTATAATTGCCTTCTGCTTTTTTTTTTTCAGATTTCAAGCCTGATTTGGCTAGTAATGCAGCTATCTGAGCAAACACTGGTAAATATGCAATCCAGCAATATGACAATTATATGTGATCTGAAAAAGAAAAATGGAGAGCTTTTATAAGACAGCCAAATGGCCTGGAAGGAACATCAGGAGAATGCACAGAGAGTAATTCTGATCCAAACTGAATATTCTGGATGCAGTTGTCAGAAAATATGCAGTCTGTCTAACAGATATTTTTTTAAGTAAAAATATTTAGAAAACTGGAGACATCAAAATAACTTTCATGAGCACTAGTTTGCCAGAACATGTGCAAGGAAGTCTATATATTTCCTCTCTTGCATATAATTTCAAGAACTGAGCAAAGCAAAACCTGTGGTATAGAAATTATATACTGGCCATAAGATCATAGATCAAAAGATCTCATAAAGTTTTAACAACTGTACATATTGGCATCGTTACTATTAAATAAAGCTAAATTATGTACTGTTTGACCAAAACATCTCATCAAAACTGCAGTGCTTCTCAGATTTGTCTGGACTGTGGTTATTAACTTCATTTAGTAAATAAAGGTTTATTTGGGGAAAATAACTAGGTCTAAAGACCTGTAGTCTATAGTTCTATGCTCCATGGGACTGAATTTGCAAACTAAA
>NC_056735.1:1554795875-1554811825 GCF_019279795.1 Protopterus annectens
AATCTACAACTCTTAATTATCGCCATTATTCATTAAGTTTAATTCACCAACTTTCCTCCAAAAGTCACCAGTTTTAGGAGGGATTGAGAGGGACAGAGCTAAAATTTGAGCCAGAATCAGGGACTTCCCAGAAAATCAGGGACAGTTGAGAGGTCTGATGCCTGCAGTATCCCCAGTCTTTTATTTCCTTATAGAATTAATATATTTTCATTTGCAGCAGTAATGAGACAGTGCATTGGTATAGACTCCAATCTAGATGAACTATTACATTTCAGTTATCTTAAATTTTTGTGACTGTAGTTTAACCTTTATGACAGTGATTTAGTTACAATTTGATTTAAACTATCTGGATTTAGTAATTTAATGATTAGCTAAATAGAGCAAATCTGAAAAAGAAACTCTTCAAGTAAATCAAAGAGTCAAAGATTATGAAAAGTTTAGAAGGAATGATTAGTTAGTGTCTCACTAATGTTTAAATTAATGCAGACAGTGCTGGATATTAGTTGCAGCTTGCAGCTTAAGTAAGGAGAAGAACTTCAGTCTGTTGGAAGAAATTCAGAGGAAAGTTTGAAGAATAATCCACTGGATGAAGAGGAAGGAATATTACCAAAGGTTAGAGGAGCAGAGCTCTTTTCACTTGAAACCAGTCAAATGACACAGGGAATACATGACATTAGTGCACACAATCATGTTATGAAGATATGTAGAGATCATTATCAATAGGAAGGATGCATGATGAAGGAGGGGCCTCAGACAGCAGATGTAGTGACTAATTCTCTCTCAATCTCTGAAAGTATGTTTTTACTGAGAGGGTTTTGGACACATGGAATAAATGGGAACTATGGGTAGTGCAGAAGGAATTCCCAGAAGGAGTCATGGGTACTAAGTGGAAAATGGCAAGGAGGAAGGTAAGGATGGACGATAGTTAGAATATTAAGGCACTTAAAAGGGCAAAGTATGTCAGTTTACTATCTCCTTCTGCTGTCAAGCAAGCAGAATGTAATATAAAGATGACAGACTGGCTTCATGGCCATATTTTCAGCTGTTCCTGAAGATTTCCTCGAGTTACTTGTATCTGTATAATTCACAGAGATTGCCTATATGGTAGTAATGATGGAATCAAATGGAATACTTTCTTCCTCTTATGGAAATATCAGTCAAAGCACATATTAAACATCTTTCAAGATAACATTTTAATATAATTTCATTTAGTAACAAGAATGGCTACACTGTTGATACAGGAATCTAAAGAATATTTCTAAAGGATTACTATAAAGTTATGATAAATTAAAATGGTAAATAACATTATTAAGTAAGTGTGTGTGTGTGTGTGTGTGTGTGTGTGTGTGTGTGTGTGTGTGTGTGTGTGTGTGTGTGTGTACATGCATGTGCACAAGTGAAGGACATACATGATTTTATCATGTTCAATTCAAAGGCTTAAAGAGTAGTTATTAACTACTACAATTATATTAATAGGTTCATAGGTAAGTACTAGGATACCTGCCTTTATATGTTTTAAGCTTAGCCAATTTCACTTTTTACACTCAAAATAACCTATCTCATTTGGTTATAGACTGGTCTTACCTATCCTATGCTGAATAATTTTAAATTATCCCTAATGACAATAACAGGGATCATACCATAGATAATTTGAAGGGACCCATGCATTGGATAAATCATTTAGAAGCTACCTCTGTCCATTAGTACTACAGGTGGCAATCCTGGGGTAAATCTTCTGTTTACCGTCCATAGATCTAAGTTGTGCTTGAATATGGACAAGGATGAACTTTGTTTTATGTGAGGGGAAAAATCTGTTCCACAGCAGTGGTATCCTCTGTGAGATAAACCTCTCCCTCCAAACCATTCTGTTGAAATTGCAAAAAATGTTTAGAGCCCTAGATCAAGTATTTGTGATGCCATTTGTCTTGCCGATATGCAGTACATCTATCTGTAATGGGTGAGAGTATGCCTTGTATGCCAGACACAGGTCACCACTTAGCAGTCTGGAGGATACTGAGTAGAAGGAGACAAGGCAGGATGGTGGAGAACATGCACCTACATAGAGGAAAAACTCAAGATGTTGTGAGAGATGGTGTAGCTAATATACATTATGCAGCTAGTACCAGTGAAGTCAGAGCATAGCTGGCTCAATCAGCACCCTGTACCAGTACTGTGAACCATTGCCCCATCCCCTCAGTTCTTTCATTCAATAGCAAAAAAAACAATCTAAGTGGCCAGATGCACAACACAACTCCCCTCTCACGTGTCCAGAAATCCAGGTCCAGTTTCTGTGCCCTGGTCCCAGTCTTCCTTGAACATATTTTATTAAAAAACATAATAATTTCTTCTTTTAAATTGTAGCAAACAGTTGTAGTTTATACCTTGCCTGCTCAGAGTGCTATGCTGCTCATGTTTTAATTAAAACAAAATTACTTATAAATTGCAGCAAACTGCTTACTACAAATGTACCAAACAGTTGCTACAGTTTTCACCCTGCCTGCAAGACATGCTACAGTGTTCAGGTCTTACTTATAAAAATATATATTTGTTTTAGTTTTAAACTGTAGCAAGCAGTTTGTTACAGTTTAAACTACATAGAGTGCTACAGTACTCAGGTCTATCTGAAAATGAATTAGAGATTGGAATGGGCTAGTCACACTCCCAACACTTTTTGCATGGGCCATTTTCCCCTATCACCCTGCCCTAGCTATTCTACTGATGAAATTACAATTGTGAAGGAAGAGAGCATTGGTACTGAGATGCAAGTGAATTTAGTGGAGGTGGAGGAACTTGATGACTGCTCAGCTGCATCCTGGGGACAGTTCAAAAATTTTGAAAAGCATTTTCACCAATTATGAAGGAAGAAGTCTTGTAATTGATGAAAAAGCTCATTATAATTGCTTTCGATAATGATCTGAAAAAAGAAACTTCATTGCTGCAAAGTTTTCTTTTAAACTAAAGCTTAAGAAGTTTATGTGCTTCATTCAAAATTGAACATCTGATCATTGTCTTTCATCCAAACTGCTACCATTTGGCATATCCTACTTCCATTTATATATATATCCATCCTCAACTCCTTTTCCCATTTTGCATATGGGGTTGGGATGTCACTTCAGCAGTGACAACCATTATGAGCCAAGGTTTACATGACCGTGTGGTTAGCCCTGATGCAGTAGTTCATTTGTACCACTCACTCACACATACTCTCACCTTTGGTCAATTTTAGAATATCCAATCCACCTACTTCATGTCTTTGGAATGTGGGAGGAAACCGGAGCGCCCAGTGGAAACACACGTGACTGCAGGGAGAACATGCAGACCCAACACAGAAGGCACCCCAGCCATGAATCAAATTGGAGAACTCTTGTGGTGAAAACACTAACCGCTACACCACAGCGGACACACACACATATATATATATATATATATATATATATATATATATATATATATATGTGTGTGTGTATATATGGATCCCTGTCAGCTGATCAAGTTTTCAGAAACTTTCGCTCTATATGGTCGAGACCATATGATTGACTTTTTGAAAACTCGACACTTTTGAATAGAGATCGTGCTACAGTGCAGACTGGGAAATTTACCCTTTTCCTCACTGTAGTGCTATCTTGCAGTTGGTATATACATATATATATATATATATATATATATATATATATATATATATATATATATATATATATGGATCTGGTATTGTTGAATGAAAGTTCAATAGTCCAATTCCACCGAACACACTTTAGCGAAAGCTCTTTTCACCGAAAAAGCGCTTTCGCTAAAGTGTGTTAAAAAATGCCCCCCTGCACCCCGCACCCCCTACTTAAAATATTCTCACACTGAGATCACACTACAGTAAGGAGAAGGGAAATTTTCCCTTATCCACACTGTAGTATGGTCTCTGCAACAGTCATTCCCCCACAACTCCCTCTAGCTGCAGGCATACTTCCACGAAAGTGCTTCTTCGGTGAAAAGGACTTTCGCGTAAGTATGCCCGGCCATTTTTGTTTCGGTTAAAAATTCCTTCGGGGATCAGTACGGATCCCATCTTCATATATATATATATATATATATATATATATATATAAAATATGTAGGGGAGTGGGGGGCTTTTGGAAACTCGATCATATGGTATCTTTGATGTCTTTTTCAAGTTTCTGTAAAGTCAATCATCTGAAATAGACCTATATATATATGTATATATATATATATATATATATATATATATATATATATATATATATATATATATTTATATATATGTGTGTGTGTGTGTGTGTGTGTGTGTGTGTGCGCGCTTGTGTGTGTCTACTTCTATAGACTGAATTTACACTTTGCCAAAACTGAAAACAAGGAGTCCACTCTGTCTAAACTACATATACATGAAAGTACACACTGCCGAACTATGGAACACTGAATGTCAACTATCGGACATCCCAAGAAAACACTACACATTTTAACATTTACATTTAAAAACTTACCTGTCTTGACATTTTTGCTGCATCTCCCATGTGGGGGTGCTGTGCCCCCCTCACCCCCTGAAGATTTTACATACCACCTCCAAAATTGTATTGCATTGTTGAAAATGTACATTCTGGAAAGAGTAGCATACTGTCTTGTTCGATGTTCCATGGTTCAGCAATGTGTACTTTCATGTATATGTAGTTCAGCAGAGTGGACTCATTGTTTTCAGTTTCAGCAAAGTGTAAATTTGGTCTACAGAAGTAGACCCACATATATATATAAATATATAGATATATATATATATATATATATATATATATATATATATATATATATATCCCTGATCTACGCTAAACATATGCCTTTTTATTCTAAAAAAATAAAGATAGGTAGAACTACAAGATGAAAAATGAACAAATAGAAAAAAAGAAGATTAAATGAAAAAAGTAAAACATATAAAAAGGATTAATTTCATTAATAATTTAAAAAGTAGTGTTATTATGCTACCACTCATAAAATGGTCAGGGGTTGTTTTAACCAACAGAATGATCATCCATCAGCCATTTCCATTTACATTCTCTCCAGTACACCCCTTTGGGTGTGTACCTTTAACTTCCAGTGGGTGTGGCTTGAGCCTTTAAAAAATGATGTTATCACCTTATACTTCTAGCATATACTCATAGACAGAGGTCAAATATCAATACATTTGTGTTTGCCATCATGTATGATTCAAGATAAAATATTCTGATACCTTGTACATAACATGGCTTTGGAATTATTAATGCAAATATGAACAAGCAATATTTGATGCCTAGAGGCACATCAGGAGGTAACTGTTGAAACGCCTGGAGGTGCACTCGGCTATAATGAGTTAACAGATTCATTTTGTTTGTTATTTGCATATAACTTTTATGTGAAATCTCAAGTCACCCTCAATTCTAGAAGTATGTTCCGAGATACAATAACTCAGCAAAGCTCAATCATTACTTTCTGCTTCAGTTTACAGTCTATAGTAATGTATAAGTCCTGTAGTCATTCATTTTTAAGTGATTTGGTAATACATTTGTGTTCATTCAGCAGTTGATTTCAGTTGTTTAAAAAGTCACTTTACTTTTTTCCTTTCCAGACTTTTTATTGTATTTTCTTTAATCCTTCCTCCACAATTTAACTTACAAATTCAGAAATGTATAGTTCCTTACTTTGTTTTTTTGTCTAAAGTTCTGACTAGATCACTTCTCGTTTAAGAAATAAAAGGGAGGATTAAAAGCCAATGGTTTACGTATAGAGAACTCTGCAACACTTTTAAAGTGTTTCATCTGTATCCAGAGCCATCCAAGCTAAGATAAGACTATTTCTTGATTTACTGCACTTATATTGCTTTATACAGTGATCACTACTGTTTTTGAGCATTTTAAAGCATTTAATTAATTTTGTGGCAAAATAGTCATTTCTCTCTGTGTTGGCTTTTCACGTTCAGTTTGCCTCCAAATCACATTGCAGTAGAGTGAATAAGCCAGGAACTTAGTTGTTCAGTAATTGTTATTTGTTTAATCTATGTGAGGGCTGCTTTTGCTGAACTTTTACATTTAAAAATTCCAGGTCATCCCTCTGGTGGTAGAAGGTGTTTACCTGATCTTTCTGAGTTTGGATGCACTCCAGTCAGCTCAAGGCATGGTTGCTTACTGACCAGAGGGCATAGGAGTCAGTTTGAAAGCTTTTTTTCTCTGCTATAAATCAATCAAGTTTCCAAGACTCTTTGCTCACTTACAGAGAACTCTGCAACAGTTTATAAGTGTTTCAACTGCACCCAGAGCCATCCAAGCTAAGATAAAAATATTTTATTGATTTATTGCACTTCTACTTGTTTATAAATGATTACTACTGGTTTTGGCACGTTAAAGCATTTATTTAATTTTGTGAAAAAATAGTTATTTATCTTTTGGCTTTTCTAGTTTGGTTTTCATCTGGGTTACACAGCAGTAGGGTGAATATGCCAAGGACTTAGTTATTGGGTAGTTGTTTGTTGTTTAATCTACACTTGAGAGATGATTTTGCTGTACTTTTACATTAAAATAAATTCCAGTATCATCCAGCTTGTGGCAGAAGTTGCCTACCCAGTCTCTCTGGTTTGGAAAGCACTCCATGGAACTCAAAATGTGCCTGTGACACCAGAGAAATACTGCCAGTCCAGCTATCTGGAAATTTGTAAATAATCATATGTCATTTGTGAAGAGTAATATGATTTATATGCTTGTCCTACAAATGCAAGAGAACTATATGTTATGTGTATATTAACCTACTGGTGCATAAGTGTGTGTTGAACTGAATGTTTTGTACTGAGCTTCAAGAATGTAGCCATTGTGTACCCTAATGGAAAAGAAGAGAAATGTATATAAACTATATACCTGTGCAAATGTATGTTTTAATAGTAGAAGCTGGAACATGTAGAGATAGCTTGCAAAACTTCAAGAAAATAAGTTGAAATTAAAAGTGATTTACAATGTGCTATAAAAAAAAGTTTCAGTGCAGCAAGCAGACACAATGTCTAGAGCTAGATGTTTCTTTCTTTTGTCTTGGAGAGAAGTAATTACTAGGTCTAAGATATAAAAGTATTTAATTGTATTACAACTTCCAGTTCGGATAAACATCTGAGAGGTATGTATTTTTCACAGAGAAATATTACATTTTATTAAGTTTCTGTTAGCCTGGGAACTGAAGGCAGGTGATAAAGAGTGATGTCGTCTAGGCTAACCCAGCAGTAATGTTTTGATATTAATTTGGAAGCTCTCTCAGACACTGTGCATTTTGTATCTTGTCTTGGATCTAGAAACATCCATTCAGCACTTCTTGTCTATATTTGCCTTGCTCTGTAAGTAAGTTATTTAGGGCATAGTTTCTTTTAGAGACAGTTTGGAATATAGTAAAGATTATTTTAGATGTTTTCTGTATTTATTTGAGACTGTCCTGCAATGTTGTTTTAAAATATTTGTCTTCTTCTTTTATTATTTATTATGAAATATATTTAAACCTTTTTTATTGTGGCTGGTTTGTTTAGAGATATTTAAGCTCTTTGAGTACTTGCACACAGTGGATAAAAAAGTTTACACACCCCTGATAAAATGCCAGGTTTTTGTAATATAAAAAATTAGACCACATTAAATGATTTCAAAACTTTCCCCACCTTTAATGTGACCTATAACCTGTACTATTCAATTGAAAAACAGGTCTGTTAGGGGAAAATATAAAAAAATAAAAATAAGTACAATAAGCTGGTTGAATAAGTGTGCACACCCTTAAACTAATACTTTGTTGAAGCACCTTTCAATTTAATTACAGCATTCAGTCTTCTTGGGTAGGAGTCTTGACCTGGCAATATTTCCCCACTCTTCCTTGCAAAAGCACTCCAAATCTGTTAGATTGTGATGGCATCTCTTGTGCAGTGCCTTCTTCAGGTCACCCTACAGATGTTCTATTGGATTAGCTCTGGGCTCTGGCTGGGCCATTCCAAAACTTTAATTTTCTTCTTGTGAAGCCATTCTTTTGTTGATTTGGATGTATGCTTGGGGTCATTGTCATGTTGAAAGGTGAAATTCCTCTTCATCTTAAGCTTTCTAGCAGATGCCTGAAGGTTTTGGGCAAAAGTGCCTGGTATTAGGAACTGTTCATAATTCCTTCCACCTTGACTAAAGCCCCAGTTCCAGCTGAAGAAAAGCAACCCCAAAGCGTGATACTGTCACCACCATGCTTCACCGTGGGGATGGTGTTCTTTTGGTGATGTGAAGTGTTGTTTTTACACCAAACGTACCTTTTGGAATTGTGGCCAAAAAGTTCAACTTGGTCTCATCAGACCATAACACATTTTCCCACATGCTTTTGGGAGACTTGATGTATTATTTTGCAAATTTTGATCAGGCCTGGATGTTTTTCTGTGTATGAAAAGGCTTCTGTCTTGCAAACCTACCCCATAGCCCAGACATATGAAGAATACAGGTGATTGTTGCCAGATGTAGTACACAACCAGTACATGCCAGAAATTCCTGCAGCTCCCACAGTGTTGCTGTAGGTTTTTTGGCAGCCTCCCTGACCAGTTTTCATCTTATCTTTACATCAATTTTGGAGGGATGTACAGTTTTTTGCAACATTGCTGTTGTTCCATATTTTCACCACTTTTTGATGATTGTCTTCACTGTGTTCCATGATATATCCAATGCTGTGGAATTTTTTTGTACCCTTCTCCTGACTGATACCTTTCAACAATGAGATCCCTTTGATGCTTTGTAAGCTCTCTGCAAACAATGGCTTTTGCTGTAGCAAACAACTGAGTAAATGTTAGGAGAACCCTACTAGGACAGCTGAACTTTATTTGGGGTTAATCAGAGTCTCTTTAGTTGGGGCGGCCATGGTGATGCAGTGGTTAGCATTGTTGCCTCACAGAAAGAGGTTCTCTGGTTCAATCCTCAGCTGGGGTGCCTTCTGTGCAGAGTCTGCATGTCCTCCCTGTGGTCGCGTGGGTTTCCTCCGGGTCCTCCAGTTTCCTCCCACATACCAATGACATGCTGCAAGGTGGATTGGACACTCTAAATTGGCCCTAGGTGTGAGTGCGTGTGCATGTGTGTGCCTTCTGTGGAAGGTTGGGGCCGGGCTGGCAACTCGACACTGCAAAACTCCACTGCCAATCATGAGCAGACAGGTGATCCGCTGTGGCAACCCCTAACTGGGAAACGCTCGAAGAAGAGTCTCTTTAATTGATAGCAGGTGTGAATCAAGAAAACTGAATGCTGTAATTAAATCAAAAGGTGCTTCAACAAAGTATTAGTTTAAGGGTGTGCACACTTATGCAATCAGCTTATTGTATGTTTTTTATTTTTTATATTTTCCCCCTAACATATTTGTTTTTCAATTGAATTTTTCAGGTTATAGGTCACATTAAAGGTGGGGAAAGTTTAGAAATTATTTATTGTGGTCTCATGTTTTCTGTCGCATAAACCTGGCATTTTAACAGGGGTGTGTTAACTTTTTATATCTACTGAATGTATTTGGTGACACTGTATAGGCCACTCCAATAGCCTTAGTCTTGGTCACACTTACCATTTGGATAATAGTAACATTACACAATAGGATTGGACACCCTTTGGTAAATCCTCATACTTGCTGAAAATTAAGGGTGGCTGCTGGCAGCTGGTACTACCTTATAGTCTGGGCAGAAGGGGGCTTAGCTGGTAAGCCTGTGCCAGTCTTTCCCAGGTGTCTATTTGTTTGTATGTAGCATATAGATGCCCACAGAGGCAAGGTGGAGAATAAAAGGTGGAAGAGCCAGTAAGTGGGAATGACAAAATGACAAAAGTAGGTTGTCTTGATACAGCAAGAGTACTAAACTACACCCTACATATGTCCTGATAGGGAATGAGTTTGATAATGCAGTACCATGTGTCCATGCAGTTACACACAGCCAGCCTTCAAAACAAGCATGTGGATATGGTAGCCTGGGGGAGACCCAGACAGATTGCACACTTGCAGCCAAGACTGGTGAGGTGGTTACTTCAGGTAGGGAGCTACCCTGTAGCAGTGAGACTGAAGGTGAGCCACAGCTGCTTGTGGGTACTGATGTTCCCTTGGACAGAGTGACTGCAAGGGCAGACATGAGTAGTAGTAGCCAAACTGATAGTTTGGCACTGCTGTCAGAGGATACCAGACTTCCAATGGAAGGGGAGCTGGGAAGGGTTACAAAGAGAGAGGTGAGACAGGCTCATCTCTCAGACCCTACATTGCAAGGCTTAAGGGAGGTAGCTAGTGAGGCACCTGATTCTCAAGGAAAAGGGGAATCTGTATACTCGGACAAAGGATTACTGTATAGAGAGTGGACCCCTGCAGGAGGGCTAGATGGTGAGGGAATACAGCAGTTGGTAGTGCCCAGAGACTACCATCTGGCACTTCTAGCCATAGTCCATGATATTCCCTTTGCAGGTCATATGGGCATAAAGTGTACAAAGAGACATATTATGCAGGACTTCTATTGGCCTGGGATTTTCAGAGATGTAACAGGGTTCTGCAGGACATGTGAGCAGTGACAAAAGGTAGGCAAGGCAGGAGACAATGTGAAAACTGCACTGATGCTTTTGCCTCTGACTGAGGAGCAATTTCAGAGGGTAGCTATGGATATTGTGGGGCCTCTGAGTACCCAAAGTTTCACAGGGAAAAAGCATATCCTAATGGTAATAGATTATGCTACCAAATACTCTGAGGCAGTGACTCTGTCCTCCATTGAGGCAGAAAAGGTGGCAAATGCTTTGTTAGAGATTTTTGGCAGGGTAGGTTTCCCAAAAGAAATACTGACTGACAGAGGTGCCAATTTCATGTCAGACCAGCTGGTGTGTCTGTGGAAGTACTGTGGGGTAAAGCACCTAAAGTCCACCCCTACCATCCTCAGACTAATGGTCTTGTTTAGAAGTTAAACTTTACTCAAACGATGATGCTACAGGCATTTGCAGACCAGTTTAAGAGGGACTGGGACAAATATTTTCCCCGTCTGTTCTTTGCTTATAGAGAGGTTCCCCAAGAATCCACAGGATTTTCACCCTTTGGGTTGCTGTATGGGCATAGGGTGAGGGCACCTCTAGATTTTATTTGGGACGAGTTGGAGGGTAAGTGTAAATCCCACAAGGAGACTGTTGTGGCATATGTCCTAACCCTCAAGGAACTCATGGGCTTGACCCAGGAGCACCTGGCAGAACCCCAACAGCAGAAAAAGGTCTGGTTTGACAGGAATTTTTGAGATAGAGAGTATGCTGTAGGGCAGTAGGTAATGGTTCTCATTACTATCAGGCACAACAAGCTGGAGGCAGCTTGGAAGGGACCCCACAAGGTGGTAAGGAAGGTCAGTGATGTTAACCACATGGTAAAACTGCTAGGCAGGAAACACGGGCACAAATTGTACCATGTCAAAATGACAACACCTTTCCATGACAGGGAGGCCATTGTGCTAAGTATTTGCAGTGCAAGGCAGAAGGAGTCTGAGAGGGATCTATGCATACAGGAAGCTAACCAGGAAAATCCAAAATTACTATTTTGGAGCCTAGGGTTGCAGACATATGATGGGACAATGCAGCACAGTACTGGAGTCAGCAATGTCAAGGCAGCTAAAATCTCAAGACAGGGCATGGGGTAAGGTATTCACAGATGGGCTCAGCCCTCTCAAGCAATGTTCTCAAGGGTCACTTGAAAAACTAGCTTGAATTTTCGGGGTGGGGAGAAATGTGACACCAGGGAAATACTGCCAGTCCAACTATCTGGAACTTTGTAAATAATTATATGTCACTTGAAAATATTAATATGATGTATATAGAAATGTGACACTGCTAGCCCAGCTGTCTGGAATTTTGTAAATAATCATATGTCATTTGTGAAGAGTAATATGATTCATATGCTTGTCCTACAAATGTAAGAAAACTATATGTTATGTGTATATTAAACTACTATTGCAGAAGTGTGTGTTGAACTGTATGTTATGCACTAAGCTTCAAGAATGTAACCACAGTGTACCCTACTGGAAAAGAACAGAAATGTATATAAACTATATACCTGTGCAAATGTATGTTTTAATAGTAGAAACTGGGATATACAGAGTTAATTTACAAAACTTCAAGAAAATAAGTTGAAATTAAAAATGCTTTATGATGTGCTATAAAAAGTAGTTTCAGTGCAGCAAACAGACACAATGTCTAGAGGTAGAAGGTTCTTTCTATTGTCTTGGAGAGAAGTAATTACTAGGTCTAAAATGTAAAAGTATTTAATTGTTTTACGACTTGCAATTCTGAGCAAACATCTGAAAGATATGTATTTTTCACAGAGAAATATCCAATTTTGTTAAGTTTCTGTTAGCCTGGGAACTGAAGGCAGGTGACAAAGAGTGATGTCATCTAGGCTAACCCAGCAGTAATGTTTTGATATTAATTTGGGAACTCTCTCAGAGACTGTACATTTTGTATCTTGTCTTGAATCTAGAAACATCCATTTAGCACTTCTCATCTACATCTGCCTTGCTCTGTAAGTATGTTATTTAGGCCATAGTTTCTTTTAGAGATAATTAGGGATATAGTAAAGATTAGTTTAGATGTTTTCTGTATTTATCTGAGACTATTCTGCAATGTTGTTTTAAAATATTTCCTGCGATTCTGAACTCTGTAGTTTCTGTGTTGCTTGAGTATAGTCTTGTTCTTTTATTATTTATTATTTAATATATTTAAAACCTTTTAATTGTGGCTGGTTTGCTTAGAGAAATTTGAGCTCTTAGAGTACTTACATATGTATTTGGTGACACTGTATATGACACTCCATTAGCCTTAGTCTTGGTTACACTAACTATTTAGATAATAGTAACATTACATAGTAGAGTTGGACACCCTTTGGTAAGATCCTTATAATAGTTGATAAGAAAGGGTGGCTGGTGGCAGTTGGTACTACCTTATAATCTGGGCAGAAGGAGGGCATAGCTAGTAAACCTGTGCCAGACTTTCCCAAGTGTGTGTGTGTGTGTGTGTGTGTGTTTGTATATCAATCAAATTTCAAAGTGTGTGTGTGTCCACTACTTGGGCAGGGTCACGAAGCACTGGTTGGACAGAGAGAGTGCTGGAGATCTTTGCTTGGCCAATCGGCTAAGATCTTAACCCTATAGTTGTGCCAGCGGGGAGTCTAATTAGGGATCTGGAGAAAGAGGTAGAAACCAGTTTCAGACTGTGATCTCAATGTGCTCTTAAGGGAAATTGTACTGCACCATATTCTTGTGATCCTCCCAATGTGTACGTACCTCACTAGTGCTAGTGGTGAGGATTGAGGCTCCTTGATTACTGGGCCAGTGCAGGGGCATTACCATGATCACTTATTGGCTAGAGGGCATAGTAGTCAGTATTCAAGCTTTTTTCGGCTATAAATCAGGCAGTTGTGCTACCACCAAGCAGTGAAACTTAGCAGTGCTATCTATTAGCAGCAAATGCCTAGACAGTAAAATTTCCCTATAAAGTTAGAATTAGGTTCAAATGCTCTTAAATGGAGTGGCATTATGCAGAGTTAAGCTTAGAGCAGTCAATTTGCACATGGAATAGCACTACCATATCCTAACACTATATACCATCTTGCCTTTAACCTCAGAAAATAGTTTGCATATTGAATAACAATATCATATCCTAATACTATATAACATTTTGCCCTTAAACCCCCAAACTATCCTAGAAAACCCCTGTTAAAATCCAGTTCTTAATCCTAAACAGCCCAACCTATTATATGACTGGAAAACATGGATGTGCAATTTCCTAATGTGTCTGTGCCCAGGTTGGTACATATGGGCATCCAAAAGCAATGTAGCAATTGTGTCATGTTTTTAGACAGCCAGTTAATCATTAAAGAAAATAACACAACATGCAAGAGATGTAAATACACAACTTCCTTGCAGGCAAAAATCCCACATACAAATGAGGTTGTCAGAAACACCCACACTACATCCCTCACACACACACCACTCACCATACACACAGATAACCTTATACTGATGAACATAAAATAAATCTTTTCAAGTCTGAAAGACCTCCAAAGTCATCTAATTGTAATTCTGCTCCTCAGCAATCAAACCACTCACCAAAAGCAACACCAAACATCTCACATAGGCTGGCACCCATGGAACCTCAAGAACAAAGCCAATAAAGCAAGCATATACTTTACCTAAAGCTCTTCCTATTGTAGACTCCATTAGTTGACACACAGATGTCCCCCTCACCAGGTTAGACAAGAGAAGATAACAGTTAGTTGCCTAACTAGAGCCAGGATCTGCAATTTCACACATGCAATCAAGTCACTGCACCCCTTGTACCAATATGATTCTGTCATAGTCCATGTGGGTGTACATGAACAGAGACATACCTCACTGGATTATATGAAAAGAGACATAATGGAGCTTTTGGAATATGTGTCACAGATATGTATTAACTTTGCATTGGGTAGCATTCACCAAAGATGATGCCACTGTATGAACATATAATGACTGTTTTTTTTATAATTGGCTTAGTTGGTGGTGTCAGTCCAGGGTGTCCAGTATATGTCAGCATGGCAGGAAATAGTCAAAAGACAATGTTGCTTTGCCAAGGATGGAGTGCATGTTTCCCCCCTATACTTTGAAATAGTGGCTAAAATTTTATCCCCATGCTTAGAGCCATTTTAAGCAATGCCAAAAAGATAAAACTACCAACATAGTGAAAAAGTCTCCAAGCAACCTTGGAGTTACTTATGAATGCTATGAGCCAAACAAAAAAAAACTCCACAACCTCCTCACTCTGAAGAAATTAGACATCTGTGCCATGACACAGAGTTGGTGTAAAGCCATAGAAAGTACTCTGACTGTGCAAGGCCACATAAACTTCCACACATTTAGACCAACAACAGCACAAACTGGGGCCAAAGGTGGATGTGTCTCAATCTACATCCACATGCATGTCACAATAGAAAAGGTCCCTCACCGTGTCATGGCTAGGCTACAGGTCACCATCTATGCCCCTAGAGTTCCACAGTTCTTACCTATACCTACTACAGACACTTATCATCCAAAAAACACCCTATTCATGGGTGAGTTTAACTACCCATCTGTAGGCTGGGAACTTACACTGCCTCAAACTTAGAAGCACATTGCTTCTTGGACTTTGTTAAGACAAACACCCTGGAACAGATAGTGCATGCTCCACACAGAGGATTAATCATACTGAATCTGGTACTCACCTAAATGGGAGAGAGTCACCCCCCCATGTCACATCCTCACTAGTGAGGTAAGATCACAAAGATGTCTCCTTTGAAGTAAAAATCATCCCAGAAAATCCAGGTAAATCAGGAACAGTTTGCTTTGCATTTATACTTCCTAGATGATATTTTAGCATATGGAGAATAACTAAAAATGAATTGGATGAATTTATGTTGTTGATTAATTCAGCCACTGCTGTTTGATATTTACTAGCAATACAAGGGAGAATGAGATTCACTATTTAGATGTAACCCTTCATAAAGCTACTGATCATGTTTGCTTTAGATCTGACTTTACAGAAAAGAAAACTTATCTAATTCCTAGTTATATTTCAATAGCGACCATCCCATGCACCAGAATAAAAACTTTTTTAAGGAGCAGATGATTAGACTAGCCCTCATGATATCTGTTTATGAAGATCAAGTAATAGAATTGGAATACATATAGGAACTTTCCTTAGAACAAAGGTATCCTTAATACATAGTTAAAAACTTTAGAACTGAGGTGTTAAATGGTTGGGGTACCAAAGTTGTTCCCCTTCTGGGCTACCACAAACTCAACAGTAATGATGCAAGACAGACTGGTTGTTCTGTATCAGAGGAAGTAATGACAAAATGGTCGGGTGGAATTAATTACAATAGGTCTTTTGAAATACAACAATGATATGGTCAAACTGCAGAAAATAGTGACCCAATACTAG
>NC_056735.1:1554812325-1554824825 GCF_019279795.1 Protopterus annectens
GGCTTGTGATGATACGTAGTATCCATGTAGCAGGCTTCTGATGATAAGTAGTATGCATGTTGCAGACTTCTGATGTTAAGTAGTATGCTTGTAGCATCCTTGTGATAAGTAGTATGCATGTAGCTGCCTTGTGATGATAAGTAGTATGCATGTAGCAGGCTTGTGATGATAAGTAGTACGCATGTAGCAGGCTTCTGATGATAAATAGTATGCATGTAACAGACTTCTGATGATAAGTAGTATGCATGTAGCAGGCTTCTGATGATACGTAGCATGCATGTAGCAGGGTTATGATGATAAGTAGTATGCATGTAGCAGGCTTGTAATGATAAGTAGTATGCATGTGGCAGGCTTCTTATGATAAGTAGCATGCATGTTGCAGGCTTCTGATGATAAGTAGTATGAATGTAGCAGGCTTATGATGATAAGTAGTATGCATGTAGCAGGCTTGTGATGATAAGTAGTATGCATGTAGCAGGCTTCTGATGATAAGAAGTATGTATGTAGCAGACATGATGACAAGTAGTATGCATGTAGCAGGCTTCTGATAGGTTCATAGGTTCATAGTTTCATACTAGGCTATCTGCCCTATGATATTTATAAGCCTAGCCAGAGTGTGTTTGGCTTTCGCCACCCATTTTAAATTAATTTTGCTATGCCCTTTTTCGAGGTTAGTATACTGTGCCTCTGTCTAACAGTGACATGGAAGTGATACCTGGGGTAAACCTACGATCTCCCATCCACTCCTCAAGATTCATCTTGAAGAGAGTCAATGAGGGACTCTGCCTAACCTGGACTGGGATTTTATTCGAGAGTGAAGGGAGCCTCTGGGTTATGAATCTGTCCCTCCAGCATGTCCTATTTATTTCAGTGCTGAGGTTCAAGTCTCTCGAGCTCATAGATCAATGGGATTTGGATTTTCTGAGGTGCAGCATGTCCATTAATACCGGGTTGGACATGGCTTTATACGTCAGGCACAGATTGCCTCTGAGCAGGCAGTATGCCACTGAGTAGAGCTGGAGTTTATTTAACCCGGCAGCATATGGCATCTGTTTGAGCCCTTTGATCCTCTTGGTGAGGTACTTTTGGTGTCTTTCCAGTTGCTGCAGGTGTCTGGTAAGATACATCCCAAAAGGGGAATTGTACTCAATTATGGGCCTGATGAGGGATGAGTAAAGAGGCACGATGACCTCCCCTGATCTATATGTGAATCCTTTCATGATTAGGTGGGCTATATAAAATGTTTTTCTAACTGCTTTGGCCACATGGTTCTCAAATGAGAGATTGCTATCAACTTGGGTCCCCAGGTCCCAAATTACTGCTTCTGTACTTAATGGATTACCACCTATGTGGTAATTTGTGGGCACTTTGTTTTTGCCAAAGGGGATGACTATACACTTTTTGGCGTTTAGCTTGAGGCCATGGCTCTGGCAACAGTTGTCAATTTCTATGAGGCCCGTTTTGAGGATGCTTGTGTCGGCTGGAGAGTCGATTATGGCGCCCAGTTTGCAGTCATCTGCGAACTTGGTCAGCCACAGTCCTTCCGTGTTGGCCTGTACCTCCAAGAAATATATACTGAACAAGAGAGGTCCCAGGACTAAGCCTTGTGGGACGCCACTTGTAACTGGTTTAGAGCCTGACATGGCTCCAGCAATTCTAACCATGTGGGTTCTGTCCTTGAGCCAGTTTGCAACCCATCTAGTGACATAGGGGTTTATATTTAAGCTGGTGAGCTTATCTATAATGCCTGAGTGGGGTATTGTATCAAAGGCTTTTGCGAGGTCCAGGTAGGCTGTGTGGACCACCTTCTCCTCATCAATGGCCTTGGTGACTGTTTCAAAGAAATCAACCAGGTTTAAGAGGCAGGATCTGCCCTTAACAAAGCCAAACTGGGTAGAATCTAGTGTCTGTAGGTCCCCATATCTTTATTTATGAGGTCCATGATGATCCTTTCCATAGCTTTGCAGACCAAACTAGTCAGGCTTATGGGACAATAGTTTCCAGGATCCATTG
Organism: Protopterus annectens; assembly: GCF_019279795.1. Taxonomy (NCBI): domain Eukaryota; kingdom Metazoa; phylum Chordata; order Ceratodontiformes; family Protopteridae; genus Protopterus; species Protopterus annectens. The sequence continues at coordinate 1,554,814,339 of NC_056735.1, forward strand.
AGGCACCACCTTTGTGGACAGGGACCACTGTTGCTGTACGCCACTCTTTGGGTACATATCCTGTAGTAAGACTGAGATTGAACAGTAGTTTTATGTTTGGGTTTAGCTCTTCTTGGAGTTCATGTAGGATGCAGCCCGGGACACCGTCTAGTCCCATTGATGCTGTGTTTTTTGCTTTGGAGAGGGCAGCTCTTACCTGAGCATCTGAGATGTCACGGGGGCAGCACTGTGCTGGGATAGATATTTGCCCTTTTGGTGGGGGGGGAGTTTGCGCTGAACCTGTCAGCAAGGATGTTAGCAATGTCTGTGGGTTCGGTGCCTTTCTTGACATTTTGGACTAATTCTGAGCATATCTGGGAATTCCCACCCAGGTTCCTAACATAACCAAAGAAAGCCTTGTGATTATCCTTAGTGTCCTGTGCAATTTTTCTCTCGAAGCTGGCCTTAGACGATTTTATGAGTGCCCGTAGTTTTTTGCTAATACTGATAAGAGATGCCTTCCCTTTTTGGGATTTTGCTCTATCATGTAGTAGCTTCCTCCTTCTATTGTATAGTTTGTTTATGGCTGGGGTCCACCACACAGGACGTCTGCCTTTGGAGGATTGGGTCTTGGTTTTATTTGGGACTGCATGATCCATGCATTCCTGAAGGTGTTCATAGAATGAGTTTATAAAGGATTCTGCGGTCTGGGCCATATTTTCCACAGGCCCGGGGGCTTTGAAGGATTCCACCTCAGTTTTGAGGAGTGTGAAATTTGCTTTAGAGAAGTTTTTCACTGTGGTTTTCAGGGCAGGGGGTGGAGTCGGGATGTGAATATCCAGTGAGATTAGTTTATGGTCTGATCTTACCAGTGAGGGATACACTTCTGGTCTGGAGCATAGAGTCCCCATGTTGGTGATGATCAGGTCCAGTATGTTTCCCCTCTTGTGGGAGTGGTAACAAGTTGTTCCATAGCATTGGAGTTTATAAATTCTAGGAACCTTTGGGCTAGGGTGTTGGAGCTAGAGTAATGCTCCCAGTCTATGTTTGGGTAGTTGAAGTCGCCCAATATAATGGTGTTTGGAGAGACCTTCATATTTTCCAGTGTTCTCAGGAAGGCTGAGTGAGGTTCCTGGGTTTGGGAGGGTGGTCTGTAGCAGGCTATAAACTGGAAGGCAGTTTTACCCACTGTTAGTTGCACATGGATAGTCTCTGATGCTTCCTGCTGTGCCACCAACCTGGAGGTGTGGGTATCTTTGACGAATATTGATACTCTCCCTCCTTTTGTGGTATGGTCCAAGTTTTGGGACCGAAAAGCATGGTATGAAGTATAACCTGGTAGTGCTGGGGTGCTCTAGGGAGCCTTGAACCAGGTTTCTGTTACTGCACAGATATCGATGTTCTTCATGCTAAGGAGAGTTTTGAGTGTGTGCATCTTGAGGTTTAGACTTCTGGTGTTGAGTAGCATTACTCTTAGTTTCTTATCCCCTGTGATACCTATGGAGGTGGGTTTGTCTTTTGAGCCTTGCCTAAAAAAGGCACTATGGGTGTAGCAAGAGGCTTTGCCAATATCCGAAAGCTCAGGGGTGACAGGTGCAAGCCATCCCTAGCGAAGCATCATAGCTTGTTGAGCATGTCATCCCAGGCTGACAGGCATTGGATCCCCTTTGAATGACACCAATACTTAAGCCAATTGTTGAAATTGATCATCTTGTCTTCATATTGTGGCATCATTCTTGGTGAGGGTAAGATGCTACTCAAGGTGAGGGTCATACCGGCCTGGGCTACATCCTCAGAGAGCTCCTCTATGTCTCTTTTCATTTAGTCCAGGGAGGTACGTCTCAGGTCATTCACACCAGCATGGACAATGACTGAGTCATATTTGTACTTGCCTTGGAGTGACCTGAGTGCTTGTGTTATGTGGCGGATCCTAGCACCCGACAGGCAGCTCAACATGACCTTCTCCTTCTTCAGCCTGGTGAGCGGGATGTCAGTGTGCCTGATGATAGAGTCACCTATTACAAGTGTATCAGGTGTGTTGTTTAGCCTTAAGGGCTGTGACTGTTCGGCACACTGGCTTTGTGAGCTATGTGTTGCACGTGTTTTGTTTTGTGGTAGCGGTTGCTTGGGTGTCTGCTTTGGAGGTCTCTGCTGCTTAGGCAGATTTTTATTTAGAGCCTCCAAGTATGTTTTTGTGATGATAAATAGTATGCATGTTGCAGGCTTGTGATGATGAATAGTATGCATGTAGCAGGCTTGTGATGATAAGTAGTATGCATGTAGCAGGCTTGTGATGGTAAGTAGTATTCATGTAGCAGGCTTGTGATGATAAGTAGCATGCATGTAGCAGGCTTCTGATGATAAGTAGTATGCATGTAGCAGGCTTCTGATGATAAGTAGTATGCATGTAGCAGGCTTGTGATGATAAGTAGTATGAATGTAGCAGGCTTGTGATGGTAAGTAGTATGCATGTAGCAGGCTTCTGATGTTAAGTAGTATGCATGTCACAGGCTTCTGATGATAAGTAGCATGCATGTAGCAGGCTTGTGATGATAAGTAGTATGCATGTAGCAGGCTTGTGATGATAAGTAGTATGCATGTAGCAGGCTTCTGATGTTAAGTAGTATGCATGTAGCAGGCTTCTGATGGTAAATAGTATGCATATAACAGGCTTGTGATAAGTAGTGTGCATGTAGCAGGCTTGTAATGATACGTAGTATGCATGTAGCAGGCTTGTGATGATAAGTAGTATGCATGTAGCAGGCTTGCAATGATAAGTAGTATGCATGTAGCAGGCTTGTGATGATAAGTAGTATGCATGTAGCAGGCTTCTGATGATAAGTAGTATGCATGTAGCAGGCTTCTGATGATAAGTAGTATGCATGTAGCAGGCTTGTGATGATAAGTAGTATGCATGTAGCAGGCTTCTGATGATAAGTAGTATGCATGTAGCAGGCTTGTGATGATAAGTAGTATGCATGTAGCAGGCTTGTGATGATAAGTAGTATGCGTGTAGCAGGCTTCTGATGATAAGCCGTATCCATGTAGCAGTCTTGTGATGATAAGTAATATGCATTTAGCAGGCTTATGATGATAAGTAGTATGCATGTAGCAGGCTTGTGATGGTAAGTAGTATGCATGTAGCAGGCTTCTGATGTTAAGTAGTATGCATGTAGCAGGCTTCTGATGATAAATAGTATGCATATAACAGGCTTGTGATAAGTAGTATGCATGTAGCAGGCTTGTGATGATACGTAGTATGCATGTAGCAGGCTTCTGATGATAAGTAGTATGCATGTAGCAGGCTTGTGATGATAAGTAGTATGCTTGTAGCAGGCTTGTGATAAGTAGTATGCATGTAGCAGGCTTGTGATGATAAGTAGTATGCATGTAGCAGGCTTGTGATGATAAGTAGTATGCATGTAGCAGGCTTCTGATGATAAATAGTATGCATGAAGCAGGCTTCTGATGATAAGTAGTATGCATGTAACAGGCTTCTGATGATAAGTATGCATGTAGCAGGCTTCTGATGATAAGTAGTATGCATGTAGCAGGCTTCTGATGATAAGTAGTATGCATGTAGCAGGCTTGTGATGATAAGTAGTATGCATGTAGCAGGCTTGTGATGATAAGTAGTATGCATGTAGCAGGCTTGTGATGATAAGTAGCATGCATGTAGCAGGCTTCTGATGATAAGTAGTATGCATGTAGCAGGCTTGTGATGATAAATAGTATGCATGTAGCAGGCTTCTGATGAGACGTTTTATGCATTAGCTGGCATGTGGTGATAAGTAGTATGCATGTAGCAGGCTTCTGATGATAAGTAGCATGCATGTAGCAGGCTTCTGATGATAAGTAGCATGCATGTAGCAGGCTTGTGATGATAAGTAGTATGCATGTAGCAGGCTTTTGATGATAAATAGTATGCATGTAGCAGGCTTCTTATGATAAGTAACATGCATGTAGCAGGCTTGTAATGATAAGTAGTATGCATGTAGCAGGCTTGTGATGATAAGTAGTATGCATGTAGCAGACTTGTGATGATAAGTAGCATACATGTAGCATGCTTCTGATGATAAATAGTATGCATGTAGCAGGCTAGTGATGATAAATAGTATGCATGTAACAGGCTTCTGATGAGACGTTTTATGCATTAGCTGGCATGTGGTGATACGTAGTATGCATGTAGCAGGTTTCTGATTATATGTAGCATGCATGTAGCAGGCTTCTGATGATAAGTAATATGAATGTAGCAGGCTTGTGACGATAAGTAGTATGCATGTAGCAGGCTTTTGATGATAAATAGTATGCATGTAGCAGGCTTCTTATGATAAGTAACATGTATGTAGCAGACTTGTAATGATAAGTAGTATGCATGTAGCAGGCTTGTGATGATAAGTAGTATGCATGTAGCAGGCTTGTGATGGTAAGTAGTATGCATGTAGCAGGCTTCTGATGTTAAGTACTTTGCATGTACCAGGCTTGTGATGGTAAGTAGTATGCATGTAGCAGGCTTCTGATGTTACGTACTATGCAAGTTGCAGACTTCTGATGATAAGTAGTATGCATGTAACAGGCCTGTGATAAGTAGTATGCATGTAGCAGGCTTGTGATGATACGTAGTATGCATGTAGCAGGCTTCTGATGATAAGTAGTATGCATGTAGCTGGTTTGTGGTGATAAGTAGTATGCTTGTAGTAGGCTTGATATGATAAGTAATATGCATGTAGCAGACTTCTGATGATAAGTAGTATGCGTGTAGCAGGCTTCTGATGATAAGTAGTATGCATGTAGCAGGCTTGTGATGATAAGTAGTATGCATGTAGCAGGCTTCTGATGATAAGTAGTATGCATGTAGCAGGCTTCTGATGATAAGTAGTATGCATGTAGCAGACATGATGACAAGTAGTATGCATGTAGCAGGCTTCTGATGATAAATAGTATGCATGTAACAGGCTTGTGATAAGTAGTATGCATGTAGCATGCTTGTGATGATACGTAGTATGCATGTAGCAGGCTTCTGATGATAAGTAGTATGCATGTAGCAGACTTCTGATGATAAGTAGTATGCATGTAGCAGGCTTGTGATGATAAGTAGTATGCATGTAGCAGGCTTCTGATGATAAGTAGTATGCATGTAGCAGGCTTCTGATGATAAGTAGTATGCATGTAGCAGACATGATGACAAGTAGTATGCATGTAGCAGGCTTCTGATGATAAGTAGTATGCATGTAGCAGGCTTGTGATGATAAGTAGTATGCATGTAGCAGGCTTGTGATGATAAGTAGTATGCATGTAGCAGGCTTCTGATGATAAGTAGTATGCATGTAGCAGGCTTGTGATGATAAGTAGTATGCATGTAGCATACTTGTGATAAGTATGCATGTAGCAGGCTTGTGATGATAAGTAGTATGCATGTAGCAGGCTTGTGATGATAAATAGTATGCATGTAGCAGGCTTCTGATGATAAATAGTATGCATGAAGCAGGCTTCTGATGATAAGTAGTATGCATGTAACAGGCTTCTGATGATAAGTAGTATGCATGAAGCAGACTTCTGATGATAAGTAGTATGCATGAAGCAGGCTTGTGATGATAAGTAGTATGCATGTAGCAGGCGTCTGATGACAAGCAGCATGCATGTAGTAGGCTTCTAATGATAAATAGTATGCATGAAGCAGGCTTCTGATGATAAGTAGTATGCATGTAGCAGGCTTCTGATGATAAGTGCTATGCATGTAGCAGTCTTCTGATGATAAGTAGTCTGCATGTAGCAGGATTTTGATCATAAATAGTATGCATGCAGCAGGCTTGTGATGATAAGTAGAATGCATGTACCAGGCTTGTGATGTTAATTAGTATGCATGCAGCAGGCTTGTGATGATAAGTAGTATGCATGTAGCAGGCTTCTGATGATAAGTGGTATGCATGTAGCAAGGTTCTGATGATAAGTAGTATGCATGTAGCAGGCTTCTGATAAGTAGTATGCATGTTGCAGGCTTCTGATGATAAGTAGTATGCAAGTAGCAGGCTTGTGATGATAAGTAGTATGCATGTAGCAGGCTTGTGATGATAAGTAGTATGCATGTAGCAGGTTTCTGATGATAAGTAGTATACATGTAGTTGGCTTCTGATAAGTAGTATCCATGCTCCAGGCTTCTGATGATAAGTAGTATGCATGCAGCAGGCTTGTGATGATAAGTAGTATGCATGTAGCAGGCTTGTGATGATAAGTAGTATGCATGTAGCAGGCTTGTGATCATAAGTAGTATGCATGTAGCAGGCTTGTGATGATAAGTAGTATGCATGTAGCAGGCTTGTGATGATAAGTTGTATGCATGTAGCAGGCTTTTGATGATAAGTGTTATGCATGTAGCAGGCTTGTGATGATAAGTAGTATACACGTAGCAGGCTTCTGATAAGTAGTATCCATGTTGCAGGCTTCTGATGATAAGTAGTATGCATGTAGCAGGCTTGTGATGATAAGTAGTATGCATTTAGCTTTAGATTTAGACTTCTGATGATGTATGGTCACATGCACAGCAACAATCTGCTACAAAACAGCTGAGAGCCTTACTACAGGCTTCACAACAAGCTGCCTACTAATTCATTGTTATAAAAGGAATTGGCTCTATAGTTTAGTCAGAAGGGTGGCATGCAGAAAAAGCAGAGTAACACATAAAATTATAAAGGAAAGAGAATAGGGGGTGGGGGTGCAGAATCAGATTTATTTTTATTATGGGACTGTTGTCCATTTTCTTTTTTGCCAAGAAGGATAAAGAGTGAGACTGTAAGTAGAAGGCATAGGTAGGACAGAGGTGTAGGGATGCTAACATGAGCAGACAGAGATACACAAATTATAAAGAAAGACCAATAGGTGAGGTGCTGAAAGAAAATGCTTGGGGGAACACAAAGTGGGAAGAGACAAGCAGACAAAGAGAGAACATCTGGCAATGGAGAGGATTGAGAAAAAACTGGAGAAGGAAGAGAACTACAAGGAAGTGGAGTACTATTATGGGGAATAGTGTGGAGTGACATGTGGCATTCATGTTGCTCATCATTGCACCAAGCCAATGGTCACTCACCTTTCTAACTTCCCACTTCCTCTAAAACTCAACTACTGTTGGTCCAAAGGTGAGACTTTACCAGTTGAACAAGCATGTGCTCCATGTAGTTAATGTTGGTGCCCTCCAAAGCCAGTATCACATCCTCTAATTCCTGACATGCTGCATACTGTGACTTACCAGTGAAGTTCTTAGATGGAGAACCTATACCCCCTGATCAGTGAAAGATCACCAAAAGGTATCATAGAGCCCTTCAAGTCACCTTTCACTTGATAGTTTGTGACACTCTCCAGAAAAGAAGGTTTGCAGGATATCCATCTACCCTGTAGAGGATGGCAGCCCAGGTCAGTTAGGAGGTGACTGCTGCTGCTGTCCTACAGCAACAATAAAAATAGCACTACATAGAATAGTAACATAAATGAAGAGTAATAAAACAAAACCAACAAATAAATATAAAAGAAGGACAGCAATTAAGACAGACATGACATGGAAATACACTAGCAGTACTGTGTAATGCTGTTACACAGTACCTAAAGAGTGAAATTGTTAGGTATGAAATGTCAAATTAGACAATACATCTGCCAGACTAAAGGGTGCTGTTGCAGGAGGTTTGCAAAAAGGAGCAGGATGACATGGTCTAGGCAGTTCCCTTGTGTGCGTGTGTGGGGAGCAGAGCAACAAGTGATTCCACGGCCCATGGAAGGTGTAACAAGACACTGCCAGTACACTTTTGTGTGGGCAAGGGATGTGTAAGCAGATGAAGAATATGACTTACCCCTGAGAGACCTGCAGGGGAACATGTGGCCCATGTTACTGAAGTTGCCAACACAGCAGTGCAGGTTGCATACTCATTCTGTTCCCCCTAAGACCACAGTGGGGGCTGGTCACCCAATGGATGCATGGGCAAATATAGAGGGAATCCTGTCAGTAGCAGGCAACACCTTGTTTTCCACACCATGGAGCTGACTCTTTCCATGGCAGTTACACAATACATGTACAAAGCAGTCATGCAGGCACAGGCAAATGCAACTGTGACCTCTTCAGAGGAAATGAGTTTTTGCATGAGCTACAAGACAACATCAGAGAAAGCTTTGTCTGTGTAGGTAGCATTTTTGAAATATTTGAGGTAGAGCTTATATCCTTCATGGGCCTGTTTGCTGCTGTATGCTAAGGATGATGCTGTTCATGGAGTCAATCCTCTTCCATCTCCAGTGGGGAAATCCATGGGATGTTGATGGCTTGATCAAGGTAACCGAGTGCCACATCCTCACCATCTGCTACCAATGTTTTTGGCATTATGACATGAACTGGACACACACACACACACACACACACACACACACACACACACACACACACACACACACACACAGTGTATAGGCTGGACATCCCTATGTCATGGACCACTGTTCCTATGTGCAGTACACTCCATCCTCAGTCACAGATCATGCCAATGATATTCTTCAGAGGTGACATTCATATAGATGCAGATGTGTATGGTGCCACCCATATATATTGAGGTTATCCTGGAACTGTCCATCCACACATAATCTGACCAGTCCCACCTACTTCTGCACACCTACCCACACTGTCATCAGTCTCATGTAGCACAGTCTTCTATGCTCAACTCACTTATCAGACCATCACAAACACACACACGTGCACACACACACACACACACACACACACACACACACACACACACACACACACACACACACACACACATCATTACCCCCCTGTCGTGTCCAGTCTCTGAGGCCATCCACACATGCACAGATCATAGTAACTGTGCCTTTCTCACAGTGCTCTATTACTGAGGTAGCTGGTGTTTGATGCAAAGCAAAACATGACTTGCAGGTAGTTGTATTGCTTGCATTATTGTTACTCTTTGTTATGTATGATCCAGCACATGGTTTTGAACCAGCTCCTGCCTCTTAGCTAATGTCATGGGGTGCAGTGGAGCCAGGTCCTTCACAAATTTTTCACTGGGCACCTCATTCACAGCTGGCTTTGATAGTTTCACTTCACCTGCCAATACTCTGATGTATCTGTTTCTGTACCAATGTGTTGTATGACATCATACACATGGTAAATATCCTGCAGCAGGTTTTTGTAGCGTCCTGCAGTTCACCAACACATACATTTTAACAGAAATGGGCAGTGACCCTTCTAAATAAATGCTTGGTGATGATGATTGTCTGCAATTGTGCAGAGTTGCAGGCATTCTCTGCCATGGGTTGTGGGTAGTATATGGGTGTCATTAGTCAGGGCTCAAGGGCATATGCAGAATCACCAATAAGATATCTCTGAGTAAAATCACTCTGCACAAATCACTGTTATAAGTTGCACATGGGGGTCACATATGGGAATCATGAGCACTGGATGGGTGGCACACTGGTGCATTGCATATTATTCCTTGTACATAGCAACTGAGGTAATGGTATCCATTTTAGTTGATATATAATTGTCTCTATGCCCAAGCTATGCTAGCAGCTGATGTCACCACGCACTTTAAGGAAGTTGGCCATGTCATATAATACCTGCATGGTATTGTTTCATTCCTCTGTGCTATAGCATGGCATCAGTATATTTCTGCCTAGGACTGTTAGTGCTATATATAACTTGATGTCCACAAATGGGTATTCCACACACCATATGAGTTTGTATCTAAGGATGTCACATGTATATGAGTTCCTATGGAATCTTTGTCCATACAGTAGGTGTCTACTGTTTCCATGTTAGAGGAGGCATGGAGAGTAATGGAGAGTGATGGTGTGCACCTTTATGGCTACTAGCTGTGGAGATGACCTCAACATTTTATTTCTGCTACAATTTCTGGTAACATTAGTGTTGTAGAATGGTGCATGTCTCTGTGCACCAGGATTATATGTTGTATAACTTCAATGCCATCTGCAGATCATTACACATTTTTTCTACATTTCTAAATTGCTCTCCCATGTTGTTGGGGCTCATTACTTAATGTTGCTCATTTCTGTCTCAATGTATGGTTATTTGTACACCATGATGGCCACAGTACTTTGCAACCTTGCTTGACCACTCCATGTCTTTGGATCACACTGTCCTATGTCCTCATTATGCAGTTTTGTCTTATACGTGGTGCTATTTTTTTCTGAATCCTGGCTGCTATCTTAAATATGAAACATACTTTACAAAAACATAGCTAACTTTCTGACAAGCTTTACCATCTCATCTCAACACCTGCATTTTCACTGTAATTAATCAAATTCTTTCTCTTAATAGTCTACTAGTACAACTGTATGAAATAAATCTGTGTACAAAATTTCATATATGTCCATTATGCATCTAAAACATTTATGATATATTTTGCATGACTGATACATCTGTATTCTTTTGCATGCTAACCTCTACTTTTATACATTTGTATTTCTATTTTTGTATATGAAGCAATCTATGATCACAA
>NC_056735.1:1554829825-1554947325 GCF_019279795.1 Protopterus annectens
AGATGGGTTGCAAACTGTCTAAGTGACTGAACCCACAGGGTCAGAGTTGCTGGCGCCATGTCAGACTCAAAGCCTGTCACAACTGGTGTCCCACAGGGCTCAGTCCTGGGACCACTCTTGTTCGGCATCTACTTTTCTGAAGTTCAAGCAAACACAGGAGGGTTATGGCTAACAAAGTTTGCAGATGACTGCAAACTGGGCGCCATAGTCGAAAACACATCTGACACAGATATCCTTCAGAAGGGCCTCACAGAAATGGATAACTGGTGCCAGAGCCATGGCCTAAAGTTAAACGCCAAGAAATGCATAGTCATACCCTTCAGGAAAAACAAGGTTACCCCTAGCTACCATATAGGTGGTAATCCACTGAGCACAGAAGAAGTCATCAGGGATCTGGGGACCCAGGTTGACAGTAACCTTTCGTTTGACACTCATGTTGCCAAAGTAGTTAGGAAAACCTTCTACATTGCCCACCTGATCATGAAGGGATTCACATCTAGATCAAGGGAGGTCATCATCCCCCTGTACTCATCACTCATTAGACCTATGATTGAGTACAATGCCCCATTCGGAATGTATCTGACCCGACACCTGCAGCAGCTGGAAAGGCCCCAAAAGTTCCTCACCAAAAGGATAAAGGGTCTCAAAAATATGTCTTATGCTGCCCGACTGAAAGAACTCCAGCTCTATTCAGTCGCATACCGCTTGCTCAGAGGTGACCTATGCCTGACATATAAGGCCATGTCAAACCCAGATTTGATGAATATGCTTCACCTCAAAAAATCTAGATCCCTCAGAACCACAAGGGCGGGAGACTTAAACCTTGACACGGTTATTAATAGAACGTGCTGGAGGGACAGATTCTTCACCCAGAGACTCCGTATGCTGTGGAACAAAATCCCGGTACATGTGAGGCAGAGCACCTCGCTGGCCTTGTTCAAGAGGAATCTTGACCAATGGATGGGAGACCGCAGATATACCCCAGGGATTACTTCAGTGTCACTGCTTGACAGAGGCACAGCAAAATAATAGGCATAGTTTTCTTCAAACTAAAGGGGTGGTGAAAGTCACATAACTATGGGCTAGGCTTATAAATGCCCTTGGGCAGATAGCCTAGTATGAACCTATGAACCTATGACATGCTGTTGGGGTGAGCTACTTCTCCATAGCCCCACTGGATCCCGGAGATGAAAAGGGCTACACGGGTGGGAGGCACTGGCATCCTAGGGCCTGTGGTGAGGACACTTGGGCAGCTACATCTTGTTATCCACCTAGCCTGCTAAAGTGATGTCAACAAATTTGATGGTTATGCTAATACCTGTGCAAAGCAGCCTCTGCCTGCAACAGTGCTGTTTCCCTATGCCTACTCATTTCCTGCAGGAGAAATTTAATCACCACCATGGGATCTGACGGTGATGCTGTTCAATGCCAGCAGATGAAAAAAGAAACTCCGCTCCCTGCAAACTCTCCTCACCCTGAGGAATGTAGACATCCATTCAATTACTAAAACATGATTTAGAGTTACAGACTGCATCCTAACAGTGGAGGGCTATAATGCCTTCCACACATTCAGACCAGTTTACCGCACAGGAAGAAGAAAAGGTGGAGGTGTCTCAATCTCCACCAAAAATAAACATGCCTCAATACTCCTTAAACAGTCTGATATACTTGGGTTTCTCCACATCTCAATTGCTATAGTTAAAGTTCCATACTATATCCTTACAAGCTAACGGTCTCACTCTTTGACCCAGAAAACCCATATCTGTGGACCATGATGGACGACTTTAACTATCCCACTTTAAAATTTGAATCATGCACAGCTCCAAATATGCAGGCACAGAGATTCCTGGATGTTGTAAACACAAACACCCTGAGCCAGCTAGTCTGTACACACACTGGGGAACTAACATGTTTGACCTGATCCTCTCAAGCAAAAAAGAGCATTGCAACCCGCCCACCCCAATTTGATCACGCGTGACATATGCTCGACACATGCATACCTGTGCAAAGCAGCCTGTGTCTGCAACAGTGCTCTTTCCCCATGCCTGATCATTTCCTGCAGGAGAAATTTAATCACCACCATGGGATTTGATGGTCATACTGTTCAATGCCAGCAGATGAAAAAAGAAACTCCGCTCCCTGCAAACTCTCCTCACCCTGAGGAATGTAGACATCCGTTCAATTACTAAGACATGATTTAGAGTTACAGACTGCATCCTAACAGTGGAGGGCTATAATGCCTTCCACACATTCAGACCAGTTTACCACACAGGAAGAAGAAAAGGTGGAGGTGTCTCAATCTCCACCGAAAATAAACATGCCTCAATACTCCTTAAACAGTCTGATATACTTGGGTTTCTCCGCATCTAAATTGCTATATTTAAAGTCCCATACTATATCCTTACAAGCTAATGGTCTCACTCTTTGACCCAGAAAACCCATAGCAGATACATAAATATCTCTGGACCATGATGGACGACTTTAACTATCCCACTTTAAAATGGGAATCATGCACAGCTCCAAATATGCAGGCACAGAGATTCCTGGATGTTGTAAACACAAGCACCCTGAGCCAGCTAGTCTGTACACACACTGGGGAACTAACATGTTTGACCTGATCCTCTCAAACAAAGAAGAGCATTGCAACCCCCCCCCCCCCCAATTTGATCACGGGTGACATATGCTCGACACATGCATGGGTAAGGAATTATGACATAGAGGGTTATAATCAGGTCTCTGATTGTAAACATGTTATTCTGTGTTTGAGACATAGATGCCCAGAAATTCACCTTAAGAGCAAAGCTTGAGAGGTGAATCTTGGCATCCATGTTGAGAACATGTAATAACTCACTGTAGTGAAAGGAGTTTTATCTACTCCATGTACTACTAGTTACAAAAAAAATGCAAAGTATTTTACTAGCTCTGAAAGCCAGACAGCACTTAGAGAGTGCTGTGTACAGGCACAAAGTAATATAAATGGAGGAAAAAGTCAGGGTCAGGGGCAGTTTTTAAATACTGATCTAATTTAAATTAGTGACTTACAGACTAACATCTGTAAAGCTTTGTTGACAGAAAATATGAAGAATCAGGGACAGCTGAAAGAGAAGTAATGTCTTGTGAGAAATGTCACCTGACTGTAACAGTCCTTGGGAGGTGTGTCACACTTGTTATACACCCCTGAAAGCAATCTTATGGTTAGGTCTCATGCTGCAGTAATGCGTTACAGTCCCCCCCCCACCCTCCGATTTTGGAGAATGCCCTAAAAAGTAGTTGTTGTTCCTGTAGAATTAGGCCAAGGTGCATGTAAATTAATCCAGATGGCATTTTTTTCAATGGTCAAAGAATTGCTTTTAGGTTTAGGTGTGTACAAACTTCCTACATCACTATTCTCAACCCACCAAAAGCAAATGCAGTTCTAATTAATATTGACATGCCGAAATAAGTAGGAATTGGTTGAAACTCAGTATTACCTATTCTTTCTTTCTTTTTTCATTTAGCTCTACATACTTGGATGCAAATTTGCATTAAAAGCTATTGTAGAGATTAGCATTACAAGAAAAACAATTCTGCCATCTCTATAAGTGCAGAGTTATAAGACCCTGATTATGATGTTGTGTCCTGAGTATGATTAGTAGTTTGGGCACCTGCTACAGTTTGTAGAAGTGGAAAGCAATGATGTGGATTTGTCTGCTCACCACTCTCAGGGAAGAAAGATAGGGATGACATGCTGTTGGGGTGAGCTACTTCTCCATAGCCCCACTGGATCCCAGAGATCAAAAGGGCTACAAGGGTGGGAGGCACTGGCATCCTAGGGCCTGTGGTGAGGACACTTGGGCAGCTACATCTTGTTATCCACCTAACCTGCTTAAGTGATGTCAACACATTTGATGGTTATGCTAATACCTGTGCAAAGCAGCCTGTGTCTGCAACAGTGCTGTTTCCCCATGCCTACTCATTTCCTGAAGGAGAAATTTAATCACCACCATGGGATCTGACGGTGATACTGTTCAATGCCAGCAGATGAAAAAAGAAACTCTGCTCCCTGCAAACTCTCCTCACCCTGAGGAATGTAGACATCTGCTCAATTACTGGGACATGGTTTAGAGTTACAGACTGCACCCTAACAGTGGAGGGCTATAATGCCTTCCACACATTCAGACCAGTTTACCACACAGGAAGAAGAAAAGGTGGAGGTGTCTCAATCTCCACCGAAAATAAACATGCCTCAATACTCCTTAAACAGTATGATATGCTTGGGCTTCTCCACATCTAATTTGCTATAGTTAAAGTCCCATACTATATCCTTACAAGCTAACGGTCCCACTTTTTGACCCAGGAAACCCATAGCAGATACATAAATATCCGTGGACAATGATGGACAACTTTAACTATCCCACTTTAAACTGGAATCATGCACAGCTCCAAATATGCAGGCACAGAGATTCTTGGACTTTGTAAACACAAACACCCTGAGCCAGCTAGTCTGTACACACACTGGGGAACTAACATGTTTGACCTGGTCCTCTTAAACAAAGAAGAGCATTGCAACCCCCCCCCCCCCAAGTAATGTCCTCAATGGTCAGGTCAGATCATAAAGCTGTTTCCTTTGAAATAAAAATTAAAATGACTCCAGCTAACTCTGGAACTTTTAGGAATTATTCTAAGGCAGCCTTCCTATCTTAAGTGACACCCTAGCAAAGTTACAAGCTCTCCTCCAAACTATGAGAACACCACTGCCTATGTGGAATTGTTCAAAGAAACCCTGCACAATCATGTTAATAGCAACACTGAAGCAGCTGTACCTAGCCAAGAAAAGCACATAACAAACTCAAAAAGTATCAACCTTGGTGGAATCCCAGCATCAATAGGCTGTATTACAAAAGAAAAGAAAATCATTGCAATAACTGGGAAGTGCAATGCCCAGCAAGCTAAAAACTCTCTAATTAATCTTAACAAGCAACTTATAGGGCTAATCAAGTCTAACAAAGCTACATTAGAGGTAAAAAAAAGCCTCCCAGGCCAAGGACAATCACAAGGTTTTCTTCAGCTATATTGGCAACCTCATAGGTCACCACCAGCAATGTGTCAAACCAGTCGTACTGAGCTAGAAGAAATAGCAAATTTACTGGCTGACAGATTTAGCTCCAGTTTTACCCACTCTCCCATCTGACACCCCTAAGGAAATACCCTAGATAACTCCACCATCTATCACTAGGGACCAGGTCCTCAATGCACTCTCCAAGTCCAAGAACACTGCATTTGTGGGCCCTGATAATATCCCATGATGTCTTCTTAATAGCATAAAACATGATCTGTCAGGATCACTAGACTCACTATTTAAAAGTGGCTCCCAGACAGGCTTTGTGCCAAGGGAATGAAGGACTGCAACTGTCATCCCTCCACACAAGGGTGGACAATCTACAGATTAGAGCGACTGCAGAACCATTAGTCTGTCTAGTCACATATTCAAGGTCATGAAAAGAATTATCATGGAAATAATAAACAATGATATAGGAAACTTTCAGCTACTGGATGCAACCCAGTTTGGTTTCATCAAAGGCAGGTCATGGACTTTTTTGAGAAGACCACCAAAGCAATTGCATCTGGGATGTAGAGTAGTAAATGTGCATCATATATACTGGTAGTCACACCTAGACTTACTGCAGGTGGGCATAATAACCATCAGCAGTGAGCATGAACAGCCAGCCTTGCAGAAAGAATACACAAATGACAGCATCATCGAAAATTTAGCACAAAATCATAGCACATTCCAAAGTCAGAAAGATGTTTCTAAATCACCAATTATGTGATAAGATGATATGCTAACAATTTAGTGTTTACACTGCTTCCATGTCGGATGGGTGTTGATGCTATGAATAGAATAAAAAAACACTTGATGTATAACTTTCAAGTTTGTTACAGAAAAGAGGATAAGAACTATGCCTCCAATTGAACTCCTTCCAACCTTTTGAACTGGTTGAATGACACATTTTTATTTTTCTTGGAAAGTTAAAATAATTTATTTTCATTCTTGACAATGCTTTACTTTACAGAATATATGCTGTAATTTCTATTTATGATTGTTAGGATTATGATTCAGATTTATGATCCAGTATTTTTAGTTACTGTATAATTTTGTTAAGATGTTTTTACTGCTTTCTTTTTCTTCAGAATAAACACCAAGGAATTTTCTTCACAGTAATTATCATTTTGCAGTCACTGGCATTAGCCATGTTCACTTGAAATGAAAGGTACAGTGGTTAACAATATTTTGTGCTGTTAGAAAGTAAAGTGCTCTTAGATTTATATATGTTTTACTTGTTCTGAACATCTGACTCTGTAGCAAGAAACATATACTTAACTATAATATTTGTGCATACAAGAAAAAAAAATTGTCTAACTTGGAGACAACATGAGGCCAGCTTGTAAAAACCAGCTTGTGCATTGTGGACTGATTTCCTCTTTAAGAGAAACCTTTGCCAGGTCAATAGTAATTATCATAAAGCAGTGGTCAGGTGGAATGACAGATACAAATATTTAAAAATGAGAAATGCATGGCTATCTTCATCAGCAGCTACTTGGAATATAACAGTTTACATAGTGTGAGCTTGAAAAATAATATTGTGTTTGGAAAGCTTGATAGATTAAATAGACTCACTGATGAAGATGAGTATTTTTTAGAAGAATGTGAGATGATAAGAAAAAAAATTAATAAGGGGTTACCATATTGGGGTAATAAGTGAAGCAATAGATAAAATTAAAGCTGTGAGGAAGAAAGGGACAATAAAGGATGTTGAAAGAAATAGTGAAGGAGTAGATTATAATCTGAGTTGTACATTGGAAAATTCAGTAGATATGTACAGTATTAAGCAGATCATCACAAATAAATGGACATTTTTGAAGAATTTCCAAGAGTTAGGTGCATTTTTATATGAGAGTCCTACTTTTGTCACAAAAAAAGTGAAAAGTCTTAAGGATTTTTTAGAAACCAAAAAATTTAATACTCCTATTACTTATAATGGCATGTCAAGTTTTTGGTACTGGGGAATAAAATAGTACTTAAGGTTCGGGACTTTACTATTAATATCAAGGGGAATTACAATTGCAAGTCTAAATTCATTGTGTATTTAGTATTATGTAATTCTTGTGATGGATTTTACATAGGAAGAACTATACGTAGCTTCCATCGCAGAATTTATGAGCACCTGAGGGCAGTTGAAAAACTGGATATAACTAATGCCCTAGCAAGACATGTTGTTAACTGTCATAACAGAGTTAAAGTGGGTTTTAGTTTTACTGTTATTGACCAAGTTTTAAATGCAGACAAGAGACTGGATGCAGAAGTGGATTTAAACTGGAAAGAATATGCTTGGCAAGTGAGGCTAAACACAGGTGCAGATCCAGGTATGAATGATATGGAAAACTTTAAAGCAGTGTTATGTAAGAAAGGGTTAAAGCACTGCTAATGTTTTGGGTCATGTGACTTGAGCAAACTATAAATTTGAATTTTGTATGTGTGACAATCAGGTGTGAAGAAGTTCTTTGTGAATGAAAGTGCTTACCGGTTGTTTTTTGTTTTAATAAATATTGAGTGTTTTATTGTCATTCAAACTGAGTATTGGATTTATTACATCCATAGATCTAAGCTGTGCTTGAATATGAACAGGAATGAACTTTGTTTTGTGTGGATGGGGAATCTGTTCCAGAAAAGTGGTATCTTGTGTGAGATATACCTATACACAGACTAAGTATTTGTGACACCATTTGACTTGCTGATGTTCAGTAAATCCACATCCTTTTGTATGTTTTACGTAAGGTGCGTCCTACATATATTCCAAGATCCTGGGGTCTTCCCTTTCCCGGAATGTGTCCCACTCCTCCTTGACCTTTTCCCTCCCCTTTTACTCTGACCTCTGCCATCTTTTTCTGGTATAATTTAAGCCTTAAAGCACAGCCAAACCTTCAGAAAGTTGGCATTACTTCCCTCTATGTCTATAATTTCCTCAGTTGTCTTTTTTCCTAGTATGTGCCAGAATACCTTCAATTTGACTTTGTTAAAAGCCTTTTGTAGGTCAGAAGAGATCACTGGCACCTGTATTTCCACTTTTGCTCTTCTCTGCTGCACACATCCATTAGGGCCCACCAATTAATTTCTGCCCTTCTTCTTTTAACAAAACCATTCTGCTCATCTTGTGTTATTCTTGGTAAAATCTCATCCCATTTTTTGCTTGCACTTTTGAAATAACTTTGTGTCAATTAAAGAGATTGGTCTATAATGCCTTGTTTTTATTTTGTCTTCTCTTTTTAGATCACTACCACCCTGACTCTTTATTGTGGGCCAGATTTAATAACGCCTACATTGAGGGAACAGACAGCACAGGCATAACTGTCACCTTCTTCCTCCTAATTTTAGTTTTCCTACTGATATTCTTGCAGCTTTAAATATTAACAGGGATTCATAAAAGTTACCACAAAGTGTAGACTACCTGTACACTTAGTGTAATCTTTCTGAGTTACTAGAAAGCACGAAAAATGTGATAAGAATTTTATTGAATACATATCGTGTACACTTAGTGTAGACTTTATTGAATTTAGCCTTGTGTTTTTTATTTCCCCTGTTTCTTTCATACGTATCCTTCATAGCACTCCCTAAATCCTCTTTGACTCACTTATAGAACTACACTGGGAATCCATTTGGTCTGCTCTCTTTCTGCCTTTAATTGCCATCACTGCTTCTTGGACCTCCTCTGTTATAATTTTTGCACTCAGTTTTCCCTCTGCATTCTTTGTACCTGGCATGAGAGCTGCTGTATATGTTATTGACAGCTGTTTTATCTCTTCTGTGAAAGGTACAAGTTGCTGTGGCAAGGTCAGCTTGTATGCTGCACATGTACTGCCACATCTAATTCATAATGTTTAACAGGTATGTATATGGATTTTAATGGAATTAGTTGAGGAGTATTGCTTGCATTCATAGTCTTGTTTTGATGTGATATTTCAGTTTATTTTTTATCATTTTAATTTCATAGAAGCACACATTTTGCTGTTTCACGTTTTTTTGTTTTTCCTTCTCCTTACATGCTGGCTATCATAGCCATCTTCTAACCTGATTTGTCACCTATTTTTTCTCCAGCTCATGCCCATATTTACATAAGAGGTAAGCATGCAACAGGCATTTGCAAAAGTTTATCATCTTCTTCCATGAATGATGTAACCCCTTAGAAGATCCTACTTCCTGTTGTACCCAAGTGCCTCCAACTGCAGGTCCAATTTGTAACAGAGGTAATGGGCAGAGTATGCACTTACACACACACACACACACACACACACACACACACACACACACACACACACACACACACACACACACACACACACACACACACACACACACACACACACACGCACACACACACACACGCACACACACATACACATACACACACACACACATACATATATACATACACACACACACACACACACACACACAAACATACATATATACATACACACACACACACACACACACACACACACACAGACATGCATATATACATACAGACACACACACACACACACACACACACACACACACACACAGACATACATATATACATACAGACACACACACGCACACACACACACACACACACACACACACACACACACACACACACACACAGACATACATATATACATACAGACACACACACACACACACACACACACACACACACACACACACACACACACACACACACACACATATAAGCAAGCAATTGCCTTGTCACTCTTCTCATTCCCTAACCTGGCCACTCCAGTGTCTTGACCCCCACCCAAACCCAAGTGATCATTTATCCTGCTTTGACTGACTTGCTTACTTCTATATATTGCCTTCAATGTGTATATAGTGAAGGGATAGGTAAGACTGTGCAGAGTACTACATACCAAAGTAATGGAATCTCTTCGAAGAAAATTTTACACTGATTCATCCACAGTTTCTAGTGATATGCAGTATTTGACAAATTGCAGTACTTTGGTCATATGCCTGAAGTATTTTACAAAGTGGTTAGAAATCTGCATATAATACATATGCAGTTTGTTTCAGAAAGAGAAAGAAAACAGCAGGAAGGCTAGGTTTATACTGTGCAAATTTACGTAGGTAAATAACCTATATAAGTAATTTACACAAATGTCAGCATGCAGTGTAACACTTGCAGGGATGTATTAATAAAAGATCATGTGACCATAAATGTTAAAATTAAGTTTTATTAGAATTTTTCCACTGTTTAAGGTGTTTTTGCTATCATTTGTAAGTATACCTTGGTGTATATAGTTAAAACAATGAGAATGATGAAGGTAAAAGGTGGAAGAAGATGTATAGGAGCATGTGAATAATAATAAAAATATAAAAATATATAAAACGGAAATACAATACTGTTGCTGTATATGACAATCACATTAATATAGGATAAAGTGCATCCTACAGAACAGAAATATGAGCATAAGCATGGGCGCAGCTGCTACTATGACTCATCAAATTTCAGCTGGACAATGATCCAAGCCATCAAATGACAAACCAATGAAAATAACAAAAATTAAATATGTTTAGGTGAGCAATCCCCCTACACACCTATCTTATATGTAAATTTATTTATTTATTTATTTTACATTTGTTAACCGGGAAATTTCGACTGGACCAGGTCCATTTTCAGTGGAGGCCCAGGGAGAAAAGCTCTAGCATCAAGTTATACAAACAAAGTACATCCAGCATAATACACAAAACAGGTTACATCATGTATGCTGACCATAGTAATATAACAAGAAATTAATAAAAACACTCCAGGTAAAAGAAGATACATAGGTAAAAGACAATGGGCAGGGTTCATGAAGTCTCCGTGTAAGAGTTACAAGGCTTACACGGAGGCTGCAGTTAAACGGTGTGATGTCAGCATGCCATGCATATGCATGAGGGCATGCTGAATCACACCTAAGGTTAACACGGTCCATGTAAGACAGTAGGGGGCGTGTCTGTAGGGTGAGCCCTGCAAACGGACACGCCCCCAGAAGAGTGAAAGTCCCGAAAGTAAACTCCCACGACAGAGTCCGTGTAAATGTGAATAAACACAACACAACACATGCCCCCACAGACTATGAACATAAAATGTAAAAATTAACATGTTATATATTTTTTTATAAGTTTTAAAGATGTTTGCCCGTGAGTGCGCTCGTTTGCGTGGGCATGCCTGTTTCTTAGCCACAGTTATCAGTTAGTGGAAAAGCATATAAGAACTAAATATGCAAAGTAAGCCAAGAAGCAATAGCGTAGCGGTAGAGACATCGGCTGAAGAGGAGGCAGTCATGGCTCGAGCCCCCACAACATCAATTTTTATTTTTAGTGAAATAAGCGCAAAACAATTCCCTGACATATATGTACATGTATAAATTTTTTTTTTTTTAAATGTAATGAAATGGGCCATGTATTGTGAATAAATGTGTGAAATAAACAAAGAAAAAATGTCAGAAATGCCCACAGCTGAGCTACACTCTAACAAGTTGAGTATATCTGCCCGTAGGTGAGCAGTGTTTTAACAGGTGTAAAATGAGTGCCCATAGGTGAGCAGTGTTTTAACAGGTGTAAAATGAGTGCACTAGGTGAGTAGTGGTTTAACAGGTGTAGAAGGAGTGGCCGGGGTTGAGCAGAATTCCAACATGCTGAAACTGTGTGCCCATAGCTGAGCTGAGCGTAATATGCGTGCTGACACCCAAACGGCGCGTAAGCCAGTGTGCCCCATTTGCGCAGAGCTGCGCACCGTGCCAACAAGCTAACCGACGAGCAACGTTGAGCAAGCTGTATCAAAATTGACTTTACACAGACACAACTCCTGGCCTGTGTAGACAGTCATAAAATATAAAAAGCAATGGCCAGACTCGAACTCAGGATACCATGCACTATAGTCAAAGTAGTGAACCACTAAGCCATGACAGTTGCACTTAGAAATGCAGTAATAGCATATATATAGGAATGAATGGAAAGAGGAGCATGACAAAACAGGTTTTGTGAAGCTGATACAATTCCAAAATGGCCAATCACAGATAAGTGTGGGAAAAACGGCATATACAAGCCCCATTGGCGGGAATACACAGCATAACCGATTGTGGAACCGACTTGAAGTCAGGATGGCAGGTGTAGGAGAGGGTAGTTGCTTCCGAGCACAGAGGTGAGGCATTGAGGAGTCCAAATATATGGTTTGGCTCCTCATCCATGACGATGAGGTCCAACTCATGCAGGGCCAGGAACTGTGGGGAGCATATAGGGCTGAGGCATGGGACCGGTTGGCACATGATCTCACCAGTGCCACTGGAATACCAAGGACTGGTGAACAGGTCTGTCACCACCATGCGGACCTGAAAAGATGGAAGCAGGATCAACTGAACCATTGGATCCAGGAGGCCCGGCAAATGCCCAACGCCCCACTACTGAGTAAGTTACATGTAATTATTTATGTAAGAAATTAACCTAGCTGATATTATGGAGATGTGTATTCCAATATTACTTCATTTATATTGCAGCTGCAGGTGTCCATTCTGCGAACCGTCGAGCCTATGCCAATAGGCTGGTGCGGTTGTGCCACCAGGCAGGTCAGTAATCCTCTCCCTGTAACTGTAAAAGAATATAAGTATGACAGCTTGCAAAAGAGTGCAGTGTAGTCACTTATTAATAAAAAGTGCAAGTAACAGTGTAAGAGGGTTTGCAAGTATTGTTTGATTGCATAAGTGTGATGCAGCCTGTAATCCAAAAATAAAAATGAAACAAGTCTGAAATAAAGATGTTCCACCTGTAATATAATAGTACATAACCTGCAGCAGGCTGAAAAGTACAGCTACAGAAGCTGAGTAAAACACATGTGTGAAATATATCCCTGTTAAAATTCTGAAACATGACACAAATGAGACTGTTGGAAGGATTGTTATAACTAAGTAAAACTTGTCAATAAAGCCTAGAATTAAGTACCATCCTGAATTGTAAAAATAAAACAAGTGAGAGAGTGTGAGAAAGAGGTATGAATCCATCAATAAAGTAGTAATAACTCCTGAATAAAGTATACTGCAGTCAGTACATAATGAAATGAATGTGACAGGCACAACCAAACAGCAACATGTGTTGAAAAAAGTACTGAAGCTGGAATGTGTGTCCCAAAATCCGGATATGTTGCTCTCAGTTTGCAATATGCAGATAGTATGGTTGTATGAAATACCAAATATCCACAGTTGTCTAGAGCCATATAAAGCAAATGTAGCAGGATGATGTAGCTGAACAGAGCCAGATATGAATGTGTATGAATAAAAATGAAATGTATATTGATGTAGCAGTAACATTCCTATCACCAACATGAATAAGTTGTCACATAGGAAACTGTAGTCAGACCTGTAGTGTGTAAATATCTGCAGCTAGTACAAATGTACAGCATATGTATAGGTATTTGAAGTTGTTAATGAAATATTTCTTCACCCTACCCTATAACCACAAATAATCCATTCCACGTGAAATGGGTATGTGTATTCACAATTAACACCCCTGGACAATTGTCCTGTTGGTTCATACATATTTGCATGTACGTTGATGCATGTTCCCTGTTCATACATCCAAACCTG
This sequence comes from Protopterus annectens, assembly GCF_019279795.1. NCBI lineage: Eukaryota > Metazoa > Chordata > Ceratodontiformes > Protopteridae > Protopterus > Protopterus annectens. The sequence continues at coordinate 1,554,843,485 of NC_056735.1, forward strand.
ATGGCCTGTTGCCATCACTCAACCCTGCATGTTGTTGGAATGTGTACTGTTGTTCAGATTATGCATGTGTTATGCTTGCTGTTCAACGGCTTGAATTTATGGGTGTTTGGTTAATGGGAATAATAATGCATGCTGTTACAACTAATTGTGAATGGTATTGCACATTACTAACCCAAACTGTCACTAAATAATGCAAACCATAGGACGACAGGGAAGGTGGGTTCCAGTGGACCCACCTCAGCTGGTGAGTGCACCTGGCAGTAGTGCCCAGGCTGGACCCTCCTCCGGTGGCCCTGTGCCACCTGCAGGTGGAAGCGCTGCAGGGGATGGGGCTCATCCCCCCCCCCTCTGCAAGAGTGGCCAGAGGAGAACATCCACTCACCCTCCATAGTGTCCGGACTGTGGTTCGTAGGGAGATCTGGCACGCTGTGCTTGGGCCCCTACGCCAGCTTGAGACACGGGTGGCACAACTCATGGGTGTGCCTGCTGCCTGGCCTACACAGCCCCCAGCCCAGCCCCATCCTGGGCAGTGAAGGCACAGTGGCAACTGCCCATGGGTGGGGATCTCAGTTCCACTGTTGCCATCTGTGGGCTCATGGGCTCGAGATATCCAAACATCCGTCCCCGTTAATTGTGTAACCCCCACATGTGTCATACACCACCCCTGTATGCGTCTTGTTTGTCTTGTCTGTTAACCCCCCCTACCTTCCTCCACAGCTATACCGACTTTCCGTACCTGACATTCCACTCTCACCTGAAAAAAAAAAAAGGGCACTCTGTACCCACAAAAAAAATTACGCCCCATACATAGCTGCCCATTTTGCACACATGTCTGCTGGACATGTAAACTGGCAATTACAACTAGCTGTACAACAAATATTATTGTTGTCCTCACACCTCTCTCAGGGGTGGAAGGTTTCAAATTTCACACCAAATTACAAACATATGCACAGCTGTTGTTGATGAAGAAATGTGCAGCTATGGGCCTTTCCTACATCCCTCCTGCAAAACCCGAGCTTGTTTTCCTACTGTCCTACCATCTTTGTGCCCCCTTTTTCACCACTTTCCAATCTCCCCATTTTCTTTTCTTTAAAAGAAAATAGTGCGGGTGTGTGCGAGAGTAAGCACTTTTAAGCAGTAGTAAGCGGGTGTGCTGCTAGCAGCAGTGCGCATGTGACCTCCAAGACACCAGCGCTAACCCGCTTACAACTGCTTAAAAGTGCCTTAGTCACTCTGAATGACAAGGCCTGTAGTTTTCTCAGCAGCAAAATAAAATACCTCCCTCAGTCTCGAACCCAGGACCTTGGAAACACTAGTCTGCATGACTTACCACTAAGCCATGACTGCTATACAAGAACATTGTGCTGAAAGAAATATATCATAAAATAGTAGGAATTAATGTAAAGGCAATATAGCAAGTCTAGAACACAAAGCATGTCATGTATATTTACTGTCAAATCTAGTGGATTTGTAAAATAGTACTGTGTGCTGAGAAACAGTCATGCTAGTTGGTAGCTACTAGGTAATAATGTCACAGTAGCATCTGGCAAGCCACACACATACTCAGAGCAGGATAAACACTGCCATAGTTGAATAGTTAAGAGATCAGACATAGCAACTGTGACTGAGTTACAGGGATGTCCCTGATGTGAAAACAAATGTCAACTGTGCCCCACTGACACCCTGTCAAATGTACCAACAGTAGGCAGAAAGGTGTAACTACACATGCAATGATAACTATGAATGACTGAAGGTATGCACCACCTGCACGTCACAAATGGTGTACTAATACATATGCTTGAAATAACCCACAGTCACAACTGCAGAATATCAGAATATGTCATTGGAGTATCCCACTGCTATGTACCATTTCATGAGGCTGATAAAAGATGCACCTGAGAGTATCTGAGGCCTGCTCAGCAGCATGATCAAATACCCTTGTAAGTGTCAAGGCCCACACATTGGCCAGACCATACTGCATGCAGTAACACCCTACCACAACAAACACATACGGAATTGCTGCCCAAACAGATTTAGCAAGCATTACAAGCTGTGAATGTAAATGGAAAATAGGAAAGCCATAGCAACACATTACAGGAAAGACACCTAGCAGGCATACAAGGAGTGAATGTAAAGGCCAAATATTGAGGCCATAGCAACAGATTGCAAGAGCCACTGCTATATATCAGTTACACCACAATCCCCACAGGAAAGCACACACACCCATATACACAGTATTACTAGTCGTAGGTGTCAGATTACATACACACGGAGAAGAGGACACTGGAGGAAGGAATACTCAGCTTACAGAACAACATGCATTGCAGTGTCTACAACACAGCCTGAAATATGAGAGACATACCAATCCTTACACTCACAGAACAGTGTCCACAGCAAACCAGCATGATCCCCACCCTGATAATCTGAAAGGGATATGCCTACCTAACAGACCTTTTTATAGCACAGTCCTGTAATCACAGTGAGAACTGCAATCACTACACAACAGGCTGCATGCAATTAGTAAATGCTGGCTAACAATTGGTGCAGAGGCCATCACATGGACATGTGCAGATACATACAAAAGCATCCTGTACTCCCAGTCCACACATGCAATACTTTCATTGCACCCGCTGGAGGTAGAGAGAGAGAGAGAGAGAGAAAGAAAGAAAGAAAGAAAGAAAGAAAGAAAGAAAGAAAGAAAGAAAGAAAGAAAGAGAAAGAATAAAAAAAAAACTGTAACAACAAAACAAAGAGGCTGACAGCTGGCCAAGTAACTGCAAGCCTACGCAAACAGCTGCAACAAACACAGTAAAGTACTACTATAATAGTCTACATACTGTGAACCCTCCAGATGTGTTATTGGTCTGTATCTATGTATATGAAGATGTGCATAAGGCCGGGGACATACTGCAACTGTCACTGAAGGCTCTACATACATATGTATGTGAAGGTAGCTATGTGCACATAGCAATGTAGGTTGTAGTGCAATGTACAAGTAGGTTGTACAGTAATGGATGTTCAGCAGTACGTTACTGTGTGTATACATATATGGAACTAAAAAGGAGTATATATTTATATCTAACATGTGTATATGTATGTATATCGAGATATGTATGTATATATATATATATATATATATATATATATATATATATATATAATATGGATATGTGTATACATAGATAGAGAGGGATGTAGAAATACATAGACATATATAGTTTCACAGTGTCATAGTTTAGTACTAGGCTATCTGCAGACAGTGCATAGAATAGATTTATAAAATTGCACCTCTGTATAGTAGTGACACAGTGAAAACCCCCGTACATAATAGCATTAGTTTACTGTGCCTCTGTCTAGTAGTGACACAGAGATGACCCCTGGTGTAAACCTATGATCTCCCATCCACTCATCAAGAATTCACATGAAGAGTGTCAGTGAGGGTCTCTGCCTAACATGAACTGGGATCCTGTTTCCAGTGGGCATAAAGGATACCAACTCATTTATAAGAAGTGTAAAGTCAGCATGTGAGAGGTTTCCCACTGTAATCTTTTGTGTTGTGGGGGAGATAGGATATGTATATCAAGGGGGATTAGTCTGTGGTCAGATGTGACTAGTGAGGGGTATACTCCCGGTGTGTAGCACATTGTCCCCATGTTTGTGATGATCAGGTCTAGTATATTATCTCCCCTTGTGGGAGAGGTGACTAGCTGTTCCATTGCATTTGACTTAGTGAATTCCGGGAACCTTTGGGCTAGGGTGTTTGGGGTAGAATAATGCACCCAGTGTATGTTAGGGTAGTTGAAGTCTCCCAATATGATGGTGTGTGGTGGGACATTCATATCCTACAATGTCTTCAGAAAGGCTGACTGTGGTTCCTGAGATTGTGAGGGTGGTCTGTAACATGCTACCAGTTGTATAGCAGGTTTGCCTACAGTTATCTGCACCTGGATGGTCTGTGATGCTTCATGTGTAGCCACTTACCTGGAGGTGTGGGTGTCCTTCATGAATATGGACACACCCCCTCCCTATTTGTTTTGTCCCGAGTCCTGGGGCCAGAAAGCATGATACGGGGTATAGCCTGGTACCACTGGTGTGCTCTCAGGAGCCTCGAACCAGGTTCTCACTTACTGTACAGACATCGAGATTGGTAGAATATGTACGTACAGATATATGTAATACACACATACATATATAGATATATGTAGATACATATACATATACAGATAGATCTGACTGACAACAGATATGTCTGTATATGACTATCTCTCTCTCTCTGTCCCACCCACTCTCACTCTCACTCTCCCTCTGTCTATCTCTCTCACTCTCTCCCCCTCTCTCCCCACATCTATATGTATATATCTACATCTATATATACATATTATATACATATATACAAACATATATATATATCTATATACAGATATAAACATATCAATATATATATATATATATATATACATATATATATATATATATATATATATATATATATATATATGTGTATATATATACTGTGTGAGGCACATGTGTGCAGATGTCTTGCAACAGGTGCCTGGTGTCAAAGGCATGGAGTGAACACCAGTGTGGATACTGGAGTACCATACCCCATTCAAAAACACTGACACCAGTAACCACCACATATGTGCATGCCTGCCCACCACTGCATGTGTCAGGGGGGAACAGGGGCAACAAGTGTACAATAGGCTCCCCATTGATATACACAGTGGCACACTAGTCCTGTAATACCTGTACATGGAATGTGTCAGCAGACATGGTGTGTCAGCTATGGACATGTAAGTCACTGTACCCGTCCACACCCCACAATGTCCTACACGGTATGTACCTCCCATGACAGCTACAGATATGGAGAAGGACACAGACATATGCAAGTAACTGTGTCAATGCACTCAAACACAATACCTATGCAGAGTGACTGACAAGACCACAGAGTGCACACAGACTACCTACATAGAGGTTACCACTGCTGGATATACATAGTTCGGTCACACCCATGACAGTTGTCTAACAACCATGGTAACACCTCCAACATCCACAACACAAATTACCTATGTCTGTTGTCCTTGTCACTGCAGTATAGAGCACATGGTGGAGGTACAGGACCCTACCCACAGATACAACATACCCTGTAGTAGACCACACAGAATTAAGAAGCAAGGCTCCCCATGAGTAGATGTCAGACATACCACTGCTGAATGTTATGCAGATAGGTAATATGCCATATGGGTCACCCTGTGTAACTGTAAGGAGCAGGTACGATCATAACACATGTGTCACAAGGGGCAGGGTTGCATAACAGTATGCTGCTGTAGGCCCAGGGCCAAAAGCACACTACCTACCTAAGACACAATGCACACCCATGAACACATTGCAATCGAAATATGTGAGGTTGAATGAGTGTGCCAGTGACTGGGTGCATGTTGTGTAGTGGTGTGATTGCTCACCATGACTGTCTGTCTGTCATGGTAGTGTGTGTCCTTGGTGTGAGGCCAGAGACAGGTGTGTGAGGTATTGCGATCAACACATACTATATTGCCATATGTTGTGCTGTGTTACCCTGTATGTCACTGTGATGTAAGTAGGGTTATGGCAAGTAAGAGTAGTGTGCATTACCAGTGAAATATGTAATGTGCATTGTGTGCAGTGCATGGGCTGATAATGTTCCCCATACAGTACCTTGATACAAACCCCCAGTGTGAGGTTGTGTATTGTATCTGAAACAATGTGTTGACTGCTGTAGTATACTAGTCTGTAGTATGGAGTGTGCCGGGTACTGTTGCACAGTTGTCAGATGAGCACTGATATCTGGTCATTTACATGTGTATCCCCCAATAGACAGACAGATGCTATATATGGTGGTTAAGTTATATCACTGCAGTCAAGTATTATGTGTATTATGTGTGCCATAGTTTGCTGACAGATACTGCTGACATATTTCCCTTCTCCTTTTCAGGGCTATGGTTCACCAGCGGAACCCTGTCTACTCCGCTGCAGAGGAGGAAGAGATACACCAGAGCCTGATGCGGGATTTCGCTGTACTCTTTTCCCGCACCAGCCAGAGCCAGCAGGAGAGGGCTGCACTGTGGCAAGACCTGGTCCATTGGGTAAATGACATAGGCACACAACCGGACATATGAGCAGGTACGCCATCACTGCAATGATTTAATTAGAAATGTCCATCAGCGTGCGTCGGATATCCACAGGCAGCAGCTTGCCACAGGTGGTGGGGTGTCTAGACATCCCCCCCTCACCAGACTGGAGGGACTACTCCTAAGTGTTGTGGCTCCAGCCCAACAGCAACAGCAGCAGCATACATGTGTAATGATGGAGGCTGGAGCCACACAGCAGCAGGACACGGAGCATGCAGGTAACATGTCATGTTAATAGTTGATTGTTCTGTACACTGTTAGGTTATGCATGTGTGAGGTGTGTCCTCATTTTGTAGCTGTAATCTTGGTAATTATTGGGCAAGAGTGATATCCTCAATATCAGCAGTACACCTGTGGAAGCTAATTGTTGCACTACTGAACTGTATCATGCCCACAGTATCAATGGCACAGTTGTGCCCACTGATGATAAATGTCTCTTTTCTGCAGGCCCCTCTGGTGTAACAGCAAGTCAGCTTAACCATGCGGGTGAGTGCGTAATACCATTACCTTCAATACTCTTGATACTAATAGTAATAATAGGCTGAAGCAGTAGTGCTATGTGTTTGATTGCAGGTGTGTTTGTGTCTGTGGGTTGATATCTCATATACTGAGGTGTGTGCATGTGTGCATGTGTGCATGTGCCCATGTGCCCATGTGCCCATGAGCCCATGTGCGCATGTGCGCATGTGTGCATGTGTGCATGTGTGCATGTGCCCATCTGCGCATGTGTGCATGTGTGCATGTGCACATGTGCCCATGTGCCCATGTGCCCATGTGTGCATGTGTGTATCAGTGGTGACATTGTGTACACATTGTAAACTGTGTTTCCTATCTTACTCCCACAGGTTCTGGTGCTGCTCTGGTGTTGTGCAGCAGGGAACCTGAATCAGCTGCTGTGGATAGTGATAATGATGATACCTGTGTAATGGCACAGGTAGGTGTGCCAGGGTCCATCATTGGTCAGTCAATTGACACTACACAGCTGTCGACCCCATCAATGTGCACAGTCATCCTGCCAATACATCCTTTGTCACCAATGTCCCTAGGTGATGGACAGGATACAGTGGGCATTGACCAGGGTAATGTGGTATCCATGGCACATGCATCCCCACACAGCAGCCATGGCCAGGGTCCTGACATGGTACCACACAGGCAGATGTCCAGGGGTTCTCGTGGGAGCATCCGTGGGCATACTGCCCCTGTCAGGAGTGCCCACAGAGGACTTTCAACCTCAGCTATGTTTCGGGCTGTAATGCAGGCACAGTCATGTATGGAACAGTACACCAGACAGGGTCTGAGGGAGCTGAGAGCATGTCGCACAACCATGAGTGACAGTATGCGTGATGTTGCGGCTGCCATCCGTAACTTCACCGAGGTCATTGACAGACATTGGGGGGACACATTAGATCTGTTTCACAACTACATGTCCATGAGCCAGAGCAATGGTGGACGGTTGAGGCGTCGACGTGGCCGTATGCCAGCAACAGCAGCAGCTGGCAGCTGTCACAGACAGGCCTGCAGCCACTCACATAGTGCCAGCAGCAGCCCCAGCAATGCTGGGTCTGTGCTGTCATCAGACCGCCCCAGGAGACTATGTGCATGTGGTGCTGGACAGTCCTAACAGGGACCTGTCTCCAGTCACCAACCACCTGCTTCTGATGACAGTACCCAGTCTGGCTTAGTACCTGATACGATCCGTAGCACCCCTGCCAGGCAGAGGTACCATGTCCGTGGCCACAGACAGTGATCTGTATGACCTGGCAGGTACAGTCTGTGGCTGTCCACAAACACCTGTATATGGCAGCCATGAGGTGGGACTGTGTGCATTCATACACACATGCAATGTGATAACACCTAGGGCTAATGCATACATGCACACACTGCATCAACATTGCCCCATCTTGTACTGCTGTCCCTCACCAACACACACACAGAGATGTCAATTGGTTGTATCAGTGGCAGACTCAGGCATACCAGGTACACACCCTGTGCATATGATGAAACTGTGCCACCTCCTGCAATCTGTAAAACCAGTGCAGGAACAGGTTAACATGGTGCTGATGCACAGGGTGACTACATAGATGTGTTGTAATAGTATGATGTTGACAAAGTACAGTGTAATGATATCATTGTGGGTATATACCAGCATGCCTGATGCAGTTACAGTATGAATGTCATTGTATTGTTTTGTACACCCATAGTAATTACCACAGTGTTCTGTCTGCACATCTTTGCATACTGGTGGTGAGGCTGTCAAGGGATGGCCACCTACATAGGTAGCACAGGGGATACAACAATGTACATATTGATACTCAATGATGGTCATGTCAACTGCGAGTTGCATGCTGTCCACACACGACTCTGCAATACGGATGTTTCAGGATGTTGATATCTGTGCAGTACTACACAACAGGTTCAAGGCTCACAACAGCACACTAGCACTACAAGGTCACACCTCATACCATGCATGACAGCACCAATACACAGAACTAACTATGACAGGAGGGAGAGTGTCCATACATGTCAAGGATACTGTGGTTCCAGGACAGGTAGCATACATCATACTAAGTCTGGAACTGCTGAGTGAGGGCTCAGTGTCTGTTATTTGACATGTGTATTATTACAGGTATGAGCACTTGGGTATCAGGCCAGTTATTCAACATTACGAAGGTACGTGGTCTATACACTTGTGTGGGGTGCGGCTGGACCCAGCCTGTCTGACCTGTGAATGTCTGGGTACTGGCTTATAGTGCCTGCATATATGCACTGTTACCTACTGGAAGTCGTACACCTTGTTTGTTGTAGCATAGTCTACATACAGGCCTGCTGACTGTAGCTTTGTTTGCATGCATGTTTGCCTGTTATGTTCCTGAAACACTGATTCCACCTGCAATGCAGATTTACAGTGCCTCTGTGGATCCCTAGTGACATCTGTATTACTTACTATACTGGTGTCCATGTCTCACTTGACAGAATGTCACTGTTTGTCCTGTTTGCATGTAGCTTGCCGTAACACATTGCATATGACTTACCTCACATTTGCTCAAGACAACATTCATATATGCCAGCACTTGCATATCAGGACTACACCTTCACATAGTCACCTTGAGTACCTTGTTCCCCATTGGCCCTATGTGTCGTTACTTAGTATGGGAGTCACAATGCTATGGTAGCATGTGCAAAGGTCACCTGTCGATCTACTCTCAGGTCCAGTTGGTGAATCTGTGAGTCATGTGGCAATGTTACAGCTGCCTCATGTACACAGACAACCCTCTCCCCTTCCCATACATGTACAACACATGTGAGAGATGCAACCACATAGCCAAACTGGGGGCTAAGCTCTGTTAACTCAGCACTGGCATTCCCTGTCAGGTGGAGTGGGATACTACAGTGAATACAGTACCAGTCTCCCATAGACCTGCCACGACCGCAATCCAAACACAGAAACACACAGGTACATTATTGGGCTCTCAGAATAGCATCCTGCCTGAGCAGCTGACACCTGAAAAGCAGACACACAAGCAAATGTTAAGCCAGAGCAGAGCACATGCAACACATAACTCACAAAGCCTGTGTGCCAAACAGTCACAGGCCATACGGCTTGACAACACACCTGCTACAGTTGTATGAGGTACCTCTATCATCAGGTACACTGAGGTCCTGCTCACCAGGCTGAACAAGGTGACGGTCATGCTGAGCTGCCCATTGGGCACTATGATCCACCACATAACACAAGTATACCAGTCACTCCAAGGCATGTAGAAGTATGACTCAGTCATTGTCTGTGCCAGTGTGTATGACCTCCGATGCACCTCCCTGGACTACATGTTAGGGGACATAGTGGGGCTCTCTGAGCTTGTGGCACAGGCTGGTATGACCCTGGCCTTGAGTAGCATCTCACCCTCACCAAGAATGCTGCCACAATATGTAGACAGTATAATCAGTTTCTGCAATTAACGTATGTTTCAGTGACATTCAAAGGGGATCCAGTGCCTGTCAGTGTGGGATTACATGCTGGACAAGCCACATTGCTTTGCTTGGGACAGCTTGCACCTGTCACCTATGGGCCATTGTATATTGGCAGAGGCTGTTGCTACACTCATAGTGCCTTTGTATGCAAGGCTGACATTACATAGCCACCTACACAGGTATCACACGGGATAGGACACTAATAGAAATGCTACTCAACAGCAGCAGTGTAAACCTCAAGATGCATGCAGTGGGAACTGTCCTTAACATGGGGTACAGCAATATCCGTGCAGTAACAGACTCCTGGTACAAGGCTCCCAGGTGCACACCATCAGTGCCAGGTCATTCCTGATACCATGCTTGGCGTCCCCTACACATGCACCAAACCAGAACAGGGGGGATGTATCCACAGGCACCTCAGATACACACACCCCCAGGTTGGTGGCACTGCACAAAGCATCAGAGCCTATCCATGTGCAACTAACAGTGGTTAGACTGCCTTCAGGTTCATAGCCTGGCACACACCACACTCCCATACCCAAGAAACCCACTTGGCCTTCCTGACAACACTGGGAATATGACAGTCTCTACACACACCATTATATGGTTGTACTGCGACTACCCAAACATAGAGTTTGAGCAGTACTCTAGCTCCAAGACCCTATCTGAAGGGTTCTTATCATTCATTCCCTGCATTGCTATGGAACAACTTGTTACCACTCCCACAAGGGGTGACAACATGCTGCACCTGTTCATCACCAACATGTGGACTATATGCTCCAGACCAGTCATGTATCCCTCGCTGGTGGGATGACACCATCTACAACCCACACTGTCTAGTCACATACCACATGCAGCCCCTGCACAGAACACCACAGTCATACAGTTGTCTGATGCATATTCCATGTATTCATACAAGGCAGGCTTCGGACATGGGAACTATTGCAGTTCACAGGTACATATGTGTAGGTGGCACACACATACATCATGTGTGCATTGACATTACTGACATAATGCATGTCGTGCAATATTGGGAACGACACCCCACACACATGGACAAACTGTGTGACAAAAATACACATGGCGTTTGTAGGATACAAACCCCTACCTAACTATGTTAGATCACTTGTGAGAGATGCAGTAGCAGAGCGTGCTATTTTTATTACTGGGAGGATTGCTTTCTCCTGCTGTACTTATAGGGTACTGACATCATCAGTGTTTAGACAGTGGAATATGCAGCATGTGTTGTGTAGTAATAGTTGCCAAAAGGGACATTTTTCTTACACATGGAATTGCACACTCGACTCCCCCACACACATCCATACACACACACTGTGCACTTGCAGGATTCAAACTCTGATCTATCTAGGTTATGACATTTGTGAGAAATGCATTAGCAGAGCACACTATTTGCATTACTAGGGGGATTGCTTTCTCCTGCTGTACTTATAGGGTGCTGACATCATCAGTGTTTAGACAGTGGAATATGCAGCATGTGTTGTGTAGCAATAGTTGCCAAAAGGGACATTTTTCTTACACATGGAATTGCACACGCTACTCCCCCACACACATTCACTTGCAGGATTCAAACCCCTACCTACCTATGTTACAACACTTGTGAGAGATACATTAGGGGTATTGCTTTCTCCTGCTGTACTTATAGGGTGCTGACATCATCAGTGTTTAGACAGTGGAATATGCAGCATGTGTTGTGTAGTAATAGTTGCCAAAAGGGACATTTCTTTTACACATGGAATTGCACACACTATTCCCCCACACACATTCACACACACACTGTGCACTTGCAGGATTCAAACCCCTATCTACCTATGTTATGATACTTGTGAAAGACACATTAGCAGAGCGCATTATTTGCATTACTGGGGGGAATTGTTTTCTCCTGCTGTACTTATAGGGTGCTGACATCATCGGTGTTTAGACAGTGGAATATGTAGCATGTGTTGTGTAGTAATAGTTGCCAAAAGGGACATTTCTCTTACACATGAATTTGCACACACGCTCACACACACTGTGCACTTGCAGGATTCAAACCTCTACCTACCTATGTTATGACACTTGTGAGAGACGCATTAGCAGAGCATACTATTTGCATTACTGGGGGGGGGTTGCTTTCTCCTGCTGTACTTATAGGGTGCTGACATCATCAGTGTTTAGACAGTGGAATATGCAGCATGTGTTGTGTAGTAATAGTTGCCAAAAGGGACATTTTTCTTACACATGGAATTGCACACACTACTCCCCCCCACACACACACTGTGCATTTGTAGGATTCCAACCCCTATCTACCTATGTTATAACACTTATGAGAGAAATATTAGCAGAGCACACTATTTGCATTACCGGGAGAATTGCTTTCTCCTGCTGTACTTATAGGGTGCTGACATCATCAGTGTTTAGACAGTGGAATATGCAGCATGTGTTGTGTAGTAATAGTTGCCAAAAGGGACATTTCTCTTACACATAGAACTGCACAAACTACTCTTCCACACACATTCACACACACACACTGTGCACTTGCAGGATTCAACCCCCTACCTACTGATGTTATGACACTTGTGAGAAATGCATTAGCAGAGCACCCTATCTGCATTACTGGGGGTATTGCTTTCTCCTGCTGTACTTATAGGGTGCTGACATCATCAGTGTTTAGACAGTGGAATATGCAGTATGTGTTGTGTAGTAATAGTTGCCAAAAGGGACATTTCTCTTACACATGGAATTGCACACACTACTCCTCCACACACATACTGAGCACTTGCAGGATTCAAACCCCTACCTAACTATGTTATGACACTTGTTAAAGACGCAGTAGCGGAGCGCGCTATTCACATTATTGGGTATAGTTTTTGCTCCTGACATATGTATAGTGTGCTGACATCATTATGGATGAAGAAGTGTGTACATCTGTTACTATCCATCAGTACAGGGGAGAGCATATCTATGCATTAACTTTGCACAGGCACAGTGGCCTACTGTACTGTGGAGGCAGACGCCAAATACACTGTGGATAGCCTTCTGTATTCCTTAGGGACAACACGTCTAGTATTGCACTCTACAGCCATATGTTTACCTGTCAGATGCAAGTATCTGTTGCTCATATACTGTTTGTGGGTCTTCATTGCCATAGCCTTCCCTATCTCTGTAAACAACGTGTGTACTATGGGAGATGTTTGCATATGAGTGGGATCCAGTACTTTACCTATGTCTCTGTTGTAACTTCACTATGTGCACTGGGCAGATGTCTGTATTGTGGGAGGTTCCTGTGTTAACACATAGAAATGCCAGATATGTGTGTGCAACTGCTGAACTGTGACATGGTCTAAGTGTGTGAGCATGCCCAGTTCACAGTTTGTATGGCTTCTTGACTGCCACGTCTCAAAGTGTGCGAGCATGCCCAGTGTGACCTTTCCTTATGTTGGGATCTGTGGACCACCACATTTCTGTTTGTTTGTGGACACCATCTATATATCACATGTACAGTTGAGTGTTGGACATCAGGTTGTGTTCTTACTGCCCAACTGCTTTGTGTCTGAACCTAACAGGGATTATGCTGTGCCTGCAGGTTCGCCATGGGTTAGTTTGCATACAGTTGTCATCATCCTTTCCTGCTGACCAAACAGTTGTATTGTCGTATAGTGTACTGGTGCAGAACTTTCACTGTGGTGGACAGTATAATCGGTTTCAGTCCTATCACTGCTTGTAATATTTATAGTGAGCACACCAGACTGGTTGAGGGCCAGTTGTGCAGATATGACCATGTTGCATTTTGTTCAGATATGGACAGCATAGTACATGATTGTCCGACATTGTCAATGTATTCCACAACTTGTGTGGACAGTGACAAACAATGGCCATGTGCCCTAGTCCATTTGTAATGCTAGTCAGAGAGTGTTTGTCCTTCAACACACATTTACTGGTGTTTGCCATGACATATGTCACGGTTAGTGTGCTGTGCCTCTGTCTACCCGTGACATACAGGTGATATCCAGGGTACACCTACCATCTCCCATCCAGTCATCATGATTCCTCTGGATGACAGTCACTGAGGGACTCCCTGGATATCCTGTAGTGGGAGTGTAGTCGTGAGTGGAGTGAGCTTCTGGGTTATGGACCAATCGGTACAGCATGCCCAGTTTATGTCTGTGCTGGGGTTCAGGCCTGTCAGCTGCATAGGTCACAAGCATTCAGTGTTTACATGGTGCCAAATGTCCATTGATACCAGGTTGGTCATGGCTCTATACATCAGGCACAGTTCACCTCCAGCCAGGCAGTATGGCACTGTGTGGAGCTGCAGTTTCTTTAATCAGGCAACACATGGCATCTGTTACAGCTCCGTGATCCTCCTGGTGGGGTATTTGTGTGGTCTTTCCAGTTGCTGCAGGTGTCTGCTATGGTACAGCCCTGAAGGGCTATTGTACACAATTGTGAAGCTGCTGATGGATGACTGGAGAGGCACATTGATCTACCCTAACCAAGCTGTGCTTACCTTCATGATTAGGTGGGTATATGTAATGTTTTTGTAACCACTACAGACACATGGTTGTCACATGCAGGATATCTATCACCTTGTGTCCCCAGGTCTCTTATTGCTCCTGATGTACTTACTGGGTTAACACCTATGTGGTAATTTCTGGCCATGTACTGTGTTTCCACAGGGGTTGACTATACACTATTCTGCATTTAGCTTGTTGACATGGCTGTAGCACCACTTGTCTGTTTCTATGTGTGCCTTTTGTAGGTTGCTTGTGTCAGCTGGAGGGTCCGATATGGTGTCCAGTTTGTAGTCCTCTGCGAACCTGTTCAGACAGAGTCCTTCCATGTTGGCCTGTACCTATGTGACATATATAGCATACAAGAGAGGTCCCAGGACCATGCCTTGTGGGATGCCAGTTGTAGCTGGTTTGCAGTCTGCCATGGCTGCAGCATGTCTGAAAAGGGCAGTTCTGTCCTTGAGCTGGTTTGCAACCCATCTACTTGCATAGGGGTTTATAGTTAGGCTGGTGAGCTTATCTGTACCGCCAACTAGGGTATTGTATGGAAGGGTTTAGCAAGGTCCAGATAGGCTGTGTGATCAACATTCCCCACATCAATGGCCTTGGTGCACGTTTCACATGAGTCAGACATGTGTAAGGGGCAGGATCTGCCCTATGACAGCCACACTGGGTAGGGTCCAATGTCTGTAGGTACCCAATCTCGTTATTCATGGGATCCATGATCATCCTCTCCATTACTTTGCCAACCTAGATAGACGGGGTTGAGGGGTGATAGTTTGCAGTATCCATTCAGGCACCCCCTTTATGGTGTGGGACCACTGTTGCTGTACACTGCTTTTTGGGTACATATCCTGTGGTAGGACTGATAGTGTGCAGTACTGCTATTTGCTGTTCCATTCTTCTTACAGTACTTGTTGGACACAACCCAGGATACCATCTGGTACCATTGATGCTGTGTGCTGTGCTTTGAGGATGCTGGCTGTTACCTCAGCATCTGCAATGTCAGGGGGGCAGCACTCTCCTGGGATAGATATTTGGCAGTTAGGTGCTGGTGGGGAGTTTGGAAGGAATATGTTCGGTAGGCTGTTGGCAATGTTTGTGGGTTTGGTGTATTGTTTGTGATATTAGAGTGCTGCAGAGCATATCTGTGGATTATCATCATGGTTCCTACCATCAG
Organism: Protopterus annectens; assembly: GCF_019279795.1. Taxonomy (NCBI): domain Eukaryota; kingdom Metazoa; phylum Chordata; order Ceratodontiformes; family Protopteridae; genus Protopterus; species Protopterus annectens. Next base: position 1,554,859,312 of record NC_056735.1, read on the forward strand.
GTAAGATAGCTGTGTGATAATCCTTTGTGCCCTGCACAATTTTTATCATCATAGGTTCATAGGTTCATACTAGGCTATCTGCCCTGGCCTTGTTTGAGCACGGACAGACTGAGTGTGGGTCTCAACACCCCTTGCAATGTGCATATTATGCCCATGTAGGGTTTACTTTCCTAGATGTGACACAGGGATGGCCCCCAGTGTACACCTACTATCTCCCATGCACTTCACCGGATTTCTCTTGTTGAGTTTGTGTGTGGAGCTCAGCCTATCATGGACTGGGATTCTGTTCCAGAGTGTCAGGAGCCTCTGGGTTATGGATCTGTCCCTCCAGCACATCCTATTAATCTATGTGTGGAGGTTCAGATATCTCACTGTGGTGTGTCTGCTGGATTTGGGATTTCTGCAGTGGAGCATGTCCATTCATTCTGGATTGGACATGGCCTTGTACATCAGGCATACATCACCTCTGACTGTGCAGTATGCTTCTGAATTGGGCTGTGGTTTCCTCAGCCAGGCTGCAGATGTCCAATGTTTGGACCCTTTATCCTGTTGGTGGGGTACATTTGGGATCTTTCTGACTGCTGCAGGTGTAAGGTAAGGTAGATCCGAACTGGGGCATTGTTGTCACGTATGGGCCTGATAAGGGAAGAGTATGGGGGCACAGTGACCTCTCTAGCTCTACATGTGCATCCTTTCATATTAAGGTGGGCAATATAGCAGGTCTTCCTGGCCACCTTGGCAATGTGAGTGTCACATGACAGGTTACCGTCCCCTTGTGTCCCTAGGTCCCTGATTACTTCCATACATAATGGATTGCCACCTATGCCATACTTTGTGTGCACCTTGTTTAGTATTTGTTGAGACATTCATACTCTGCAGTGTCTTCAGGAAGGCTGGATGGGGTACCTGGGTTTGTGTGTGTGGTCTGTAGCAGGCTTCAAACAGGTACACAGTTTGAGACAGTGTTACTTGCCCGTGGATAGTCCATGCTGCTTCTAGCTGTGGTACTAACCTGGGTGTGTGGTTATCCTTGATAATTACTGGTAGCCACACTCCTATTGTCATGTGTTCCATGTTTTGGAGCTGTAGAGCATGGTATGAGGCATAACCTGGTAGTATTAGGGTGCTCTTCTGGGCCTTGCCCAGGTTTCTGTTACAGAACACATATTACCATTCTCCATGCTGTGGTGGGTTTGGTCTGCATGCACCTTGCAGGTTAGACTTCTGGCGTTGGGTAGCATTACGTCCAGGTTATTATCCCTTGTGCTACCTATGGTGGTGGGTTTGTGTTTCCAGACTTACCTATTCCAGGCACAGTGGGGGTGACAACAGCCTTTACCAATATCCACACAGCCAGGTGTGCTGGGTGCATGCCATTCCTAGCAGGTGGGGCATCATGTCTTGCTCAGCATGTCAGCCCAGGCTGTCAGCCATGTGTTCCCCCTTGCTAACAGCAATACCTCAGCCAATTATTGTACTTGATCTTGTTGTCTTCATAGTGTGGCATCATGCTTGGTGAGATGTTAGGTTGGGTCTTCATGTTTGCATATACTAGATGGTGTTACATTGCTTAACACATGGCAATCATGCCTCAGGTAGTGGTGCAGGGCTGCCTCTGTCGGATGCACATACTACACTCCCTGTACATGTTTGAGAGCAGGTTGTGTCATGTTAGGCGGCCCTGTTACTATATGAGTGAGTCAGAGAGGGGTATCATTCCCAGGGTTCCTACTGAGCCAATGTATTTGCTATGCGTTGCCTCTTTGCCAAGGCCAGGGCATACTGGGCACGCCTCCTTCTGCCTACTGGGGCAGGCTCAGGTTGTTCCTCCTCCGAGTCACGCTCTGCCTGTGATGGCCTTGGCAATGGTGGGGGGCTGTTTGTCTTGGCCCTATGCTGGTCCGGCTGCAGCTGTTTTCGCAGAATCATATTATGTAGCATAGCACATACCATGACAATTTGGGTACATGTAGTTGGTGAGTACTGCAAGGCTTCACCAGATGTGTCCAGGCACCAGAACCGTGACTTAAGCAGCCCAAACACACGCTCTATTACATTACGTGTTTGTGCGTGTGCCTCATTATGGCATTCCTGTTTGGGTGTGTGCGTTTCTGATGGGTGTCATCAGCCACGGCTCCAGTGCATAACCTGCATCCCCCACTAGGTGACCATGTGGGATGTCCCCATTGGCAAATGTCTGGTACAGCTGCATCAAATGCCAGATATGGGAATCATGGTAGCTCCCAGGGCAGCCAGCACACACATTCATTATTATGCCCTGGGCATCACACATGACCTGGCAGTTGATGGAGGGGAAGCCTTTGCAGTTAATGTAGGCCCTACCCCGCTCACCGGCTGGTGCTTTGATGCATATGTGCATGCAGTCTATTGCACCCACTACCTCAGGGTATTCTGCTATTTGCCGGAAGAGATGCATATTGCTGGCCAATACCTCATGGGCATTGGGGAAATATACATGCTCACCAACATGTGCTGACATGGCATCCAGGAACTGGTGCAGTACCCTGGAGGCTGATGCCTGTGATATCCCCATCATATCACCAGTTGGTCTCTGGAAGGTACCTGTTGCTAGTATTCTTAGGCCAACACATACCTTGGTTTCCACTGGGATGGGTTCCCCTCTGTTGGTTCTGTGTGTGAGGCGTGGCCTGCACAGCTCAACAATTTGCTGCAGGAGGTCTCTGTCCATTCTATAGCGCTCCACTATCTCCAGCTCATGTAACCCCTGGTAGGTGACCCTGGGCCTGTTCACTCTTCTCTGTCTCCTCACTGTGGGTTGTCTGGCAGCATTTCCATTGTCACCACCCTCAGCAAGTCTCCTATGTCTCATTATGATAGCTATGGCAGCCCCTAGCATGTCTGGTCTGAGTGCAGCTTTTTCAGTTTTCACTTCTACTAGCTTACTCCTGTCTTGCAGTGTCTCTTGAGAGAAACATACTGCGATGCTGTTTGCAGTGTTTTAAGTGCTGGGCTGGGCTTGTATTCTGTCTGTGTAATTGCCTGATTCTAATTGTTTTCACCTGCTACCTCTACAAGTATTCCCTGCTAGTTTCCTACTATTTCTTCTGCTTCCTTTTTCCTCTCTGTTTCCTCAGGGGGGAGCAGCGCACATACCAGCAAAAACACGTTCGCAGTGGCTACCACGTGCACACACATGCTTACACATACTAGAATCTGCTTATTCGGATTAAAACACGTGCACACCAGCGCAAACAGGTTTACAGATTTTTTAACAGGCTCCTACATGCTTACTCTGCCTTACACGCGCGCACTCTGTCTTACTCGCGGCTCCCAGCGTGCACACGCGCGCATGCACGTCCAGCAAGAAACTTTGGTGTTGGCCACAGTGTACACCTTCCATTTCTTGGCTTTCCCATGCTTATCTGTTGACACTCCTCTTTTTATGCTGTGTGATTGACATCTTTCACATACCACTTTGCTCCAATGAGCTTGATTTCTTCCTGACATTCCCCCCGTGATGTCACCTATCTCCTACTCTGTTACTATCCCTTTTCTAACTCTTACACTACACGGAATGTGCTCATTTGCTATGTGACAGTGTGATTCACTATCCTACCACTCATTTACATAGGATTGCCTACTAATGCTTAGTTACATGTCTTACACTCAGCTTCCCCCCTTAGCAACCACTAGACGGTGGCCATGTTGTTTTTGGTCTGCTAGTCCCTGCATTGCAAATCCATGCATTACATAAAACCCACATTTGTGGGTTTCAAACCTTTATTTTTCTGTTTTATATTGCGCAGCCCATTAGTGCGGGGCTGCGCTGCGTTTAAACATCGCCGAAAAAAAAATTATTTTATTTCATGTTTGCATCAGGTTACCATGCTAATGGCCACATATTTAGCCATTGGCATGCTGACTGCAGTATTTGCACACTTTATTTGGAGCTGTCATGGCTCCATTGTGTTATTTGCAGTAACGTACTCAGTTGTCAACTGAGTACATTTCTGCACCTAACACAACTCTTACACGGGCTGGTTTCAGCTTCGTGGATCACTAATCTACCTCATTTGCATGCCTTTCGGCTGCAAGTGAGGTGATTAGCATATCCACGCCCTGCCCATGTAAGAGTCATTTTAGCTGGTCTCTTACACGGGATTTCGGGCTGTTCCTGGATCGCGATGGCTGCATGGAGTCTTACACGACTCTTTGACTCCGTGCAAGCCATCGTGAATCCTGCCCAGTGTCAGTTACGGTACATCCAGCATAATACAGAAACAGGTTTTATCATATATGCTGAGCATAGTAATATAACAAGAAATTAATAAAACACTCTAGGTAAAAGAAGATATAGAACATGGGTAAAATACAATGTCAGTTATACATTGGTAAGAGAAGAAAATTTATCAAGTAAGATTCTATAGTTAAAAGTACCCTTTCAGATGACCAAGCCTACAGGGGATCAGAGATCCAGCATGTTATCAGAGAGGAGTTTGAGGAGTTAATAGTAGTATGGGTAGGGTTATGTGATACAAGGGCATAACCAGGTACTAAGAAGGTGCGATTTGAGGGAGTTTTTGAATATGGATGTGGAGAGGGCAGTGGACACGGATAGGAGAAGAGAGTTCCGATTTCTGGCAATGGTGTGGGAGTAGAGTGCTTTCCCTGCATTATTGTTAGCCTTGGTGATGGAGAGGACAGATGTTTCACTTGATCTTAAGTATCGATTTGCAGTATAGACAATAAGTAGGTTGGATAATGAAGGGTTTTTTTCAGGATATTTGAGAATATTATAGGCTGTGCCCAGCTTGTGATAGTTAAGTAGCTGTGGTAGCTCAAGTCATTTTAGTTCTTTTAGTGCAGCACAGTGATGGGTTCTATAGGCTGAGTTAGTAGCAAACTTGGCTATTTTATTGTAGCATGATTCTAGTTTCTCTAGGTCACATTGTCTGATTTGGGTAAAGATTGGTGCTGCGTATAATAGAGTTGAGAGGAGGTGGCTTTGTGCAAGAGATACTCTTGCTTTTTGCGAGAGAAAGGACTTATGCCTATACAGGGAGCCTAGTTTTTTGTGTACTAATTTTATGGTATGTGAGATGTGAAAATCAAAGTGGAGATTATTATCTATTTCAATGCCCAGAAGTTTGGTGTGGTTAGAAGGGGAGATGGTGGTGCCATCCTTAGATGTTATGGTAAAGGCGAGGGTTTTTCTTTTTTTATCTATTAGGGGTAAATAGTAGTAGTTTTGTCTTTTTGGGATTTAGAATTAGTTGGATACCTGATATCCATTTTTCTACTGAGTTAAAGGTATCTTGAGTGAGTGTATGTAGGGTGGTGGGAGATGAGGTAGAGCAGATCAGGGTTGAATCATCTGTATATTGTATGAGTGTGGCATGTTGTGTAGCGCTATTGAGGTTATTTGTGAAACTAAAGAACAATAGCAGACCCAGTATAGAGCCGTGTGGGACTCCTATGGTGGTTGGAAGTTGTGTAGACAGAGTTCCTTTCCACTGGACTGATTGTTGCCTGTCAGATAGGTAGCTTCTGAACCAGGCTATAGTAGAGGAGGTGAAGGATAATGATGTTAGTGAGTGCAGTAGAATGGAGTGGGAGACCATATCAAATGCTTTTGAGAGGTCTAGGAAAATGGGTGATACATATTTGTTATCATTCCTGTGAAGTTTTATATAATTAGTGAAGGATAGAAGGGCTGTGGTAGTGCTATGATGTGGACGGAAACCATATTGTGTGTTAGATAGTAGATTGTGTGTGTTAAGAAATGTCATCATTTGCAAGTGGATGCATTTCTGAAGAATTTTGGATAAGGGGCAAAGGATGGCAATAGGTCGGTAGTTGGAAAATTCATAAGAATTCCCTCCTTTATGAAGAGGAATGATGTAAGATACTTTCCAGAGTTTGGGTATGTGGGATTCTAGTATGGAGCGGTTGATGAGGATGGAGACAGGATATGATAGGAAGTCACTAGCCATTTTTAGGTATGCAGCAGGTATGTTATCAGCGGCCAGTGTGGTTGGCTTTAGTTTTAGGAGGAGTTTTTTGATAGTTGAGGTGGGCACTGGTGATAGGCTAAAAGAGGGGGTGGTATGGAATAGGTTAGATTGTGATTGAGGTCGAGTGTTTTTGGTTATTTGACTGGACAGGGATAAGATGGATTTAGTAAAATGGTTATTAAATTGAGAAACTATGTCTAGGGTATTGTTAGTAGATCTGGGTGCTGGAGTTGTGGTTTTGCCTGGCTTTAGCATGGAGTTAATGGCATCCCAGAATTTTTGTGGATTATTTGAATATTTCCTTTGGGTGCTAAGAAAATAGTTTTGTTTGTTTACTTTGGATTCAGCCTTGGCCTTGTTTCTAAGCTATTGATAGTATTGCCTGGAGCTAGGGGGTTTGTCAGTTTTCCAGATTTTCCAGGCTTTATCTCTAGCTTTTAGTAAGGCTCTGGTCTTCCTATTTAGCCAGTGTGCATAGTTGGCTTTAACTCTGAACTTTCTGCTGGGAACTAGACTGTTAAGGATGTTAGAGAAGGTAGTATTGAAGCAGTCTACTGCCTGGTCTAACTGAAGTGTCCATAGTGGTTCCCAGTTGCAGTGGCTTAGGACAGTATTTAGGTATTGTGGGGTAAGGTTATGGTCATCTCATATGAATTTGTAGACTACTGGTTTGGGGTGATTGGAGTGTTTGTGGAGTAAGAAGGTGGGGAGATGATCACTTAGGTCATCTGGGAGACAGCCTACTGTATAGTTTTGTTTGGGATAGTTGGTTAGTGTCCAGTCCAGTATGGATTCTCTCTTTGTGTTCTCATCTATTCTAGTTGGTTCTTCAATTAGTTGAGAGAACGCATATAGATTGATATGTGTTGAGGGGCTGCTGGAGTTACAGGCTGCCCAGTCAGTGTTAAGGTCTCCTAGTAGGATTGTTTCCTGAGGTAGATTGTCCTTTGTCCAGTGTAGGATGTCTTCTATTATGAGTGAGTTGTTGCCTGGAGGTATGAAGCAGCATATTATATTGATCTTTTTGGTGTTTCTTATGGATAGGACAGAAAAGAGAACTTCAGCATTTTGAAAAATGGGTGGTGTAGTGTGCAGGAGCTGGAGGTTAAGGGTGTTTATAAAGAGAATGGCTACTCCTCCTCCTTTCCTGTTTGTTCTATCAGATCTAAGTGTATTATATCCTTTGGGAAGAAAGACTTCATCTTGGATACTGGGTTTAAGCCAGGTCTCTGTAATGGTGAGTATATCAGGGTTATAGTGGGCTATGAATGCATGTAGGTCTGTTAGCTTGTTGGTAATACTTCTTATGTTGAGATTTAGGATTAGCAGGTCAGATGTTTGTCTGGCTGAGAGGGGACCTGGATTTGGGTGAATGTCACCAGAGGTTAGCAGAGTTTGTAGGAGTGTCAGTATGTGTTTTTAATATTAATTGTTTGTGAGCTTGGTCTATGTGTGTTTTTCTTAGTGTGGTGAGATGGTGTTATTTTTGTTAGTGAGTAATATGTAATTGTAAGATTTATGACTGTAGGGCAGATGTAGAAGTGTGAGTGGGTTTGAGAGGGTGGGCTAGTGTGGGTAGTGTGATAGGAGTAGTTGTGCAGTGGTAGGTCTGTTTGTAAGGAAGTTAGGAAGGGTAGCGATAGTAGAGCTAGTGATATGGATGTGAGTGTGGGTAACATGATGCTACTTTGAGTGACTTGTACAACTAGGATTCCTGGTTGGTTGTGTGTGAGGGTAGAGGTGTGTTGTCTGGGAATGTGTTGTTGGGAGTGGGATCAGTGTGGAATGTAATTGGATTGGAGGTGGGGGGACGTAGGATGAGTGGGTTGGGCTAGTTAGGGAATTAGGGGTTGGACTACAGGTCAGGTGATTAAAGGTTAGAATAAAAGTAGAAGTAGTGGGGGTAGGGGAGAATAGGGGGCAGGGAGGGGAGCGGAGCAAGCCCGAGCACAGCAAGGGCAAGCAAAGTGGGCTAACACTGACTCCAAGTGTTTCCTTAGGCTTTGGTAAGTATGCAGTGTTAGCTTAAATGGTTATATGTTAAACTGAACATTTTAACTGTAATTTAAACTGTATGTTTACACTAAGTTATAGACTATGTTATGGGCACAGATTATAATTTTCTGACATTCTTAAAAGGATATAGAATTAAAGCTGGGGTTAGTTACAGATGAAACAGGAGATGAAATGAAATGCTATTTTATAGATTTGAGTATTTCTCAATAGAAAATTGACTTTAGTTTGGGGGGGGACATTAACTGGTCAGCAATATGCAGCTGTTTATTCCTGGTGATGTACTCATCAGTACAGAGGTTTGATTAAGGAACTATACAGCAGAAATGTACTAATACACTCACTAACATTTAAGTTAATGCAGGTAAGGTATTTTACTGTCTAGACACTTGGAAGTTAAGCACCTACATTAGTGTTTAGTCTCTTTAGTTGCAGGACAAGTGTCTGTAGGTGCCCAGTCCTCAAGAGAAACTTTGAAATTTCCACTGCTTGATATGGGAGGCAGAGACCTGCTTGACATGAAGAATGGTTTGGATTAATTAGTGTTTAGTCTCTTTAGTTGCAGGACAAGTATCTGTAGGTGCCCAGTGCTCAAGAGAAACTTTGAAATTTCCACTGCTTGATATGGGAGGCAGAGACCTGCTTGACCTAAAGGATGGTTTGGATTACATGAATGCAAAAACTTACAAGTGGATGATTACACATCAGGGGAGACAAACAGCTGCTGTTGGATTTGAAACAAAAAAACAAAATGGCTGATTCCACAACTGCATTTTTATTTTTGTATAATGTTCATATCTGGGATGTTAAAATACTAAGTTTTCTGTAATTTGTTCATTTATTGGAGCTTTTCTCCTCGGGTCTCCACTGAAAATGGGCCACAAACCCAGTTGGACAAACCTGGTAAACAAATCTCAATAAATAAAATGGAGGGAAACCTAAAACACTTGGGTCATGGTGGTGCAGTTTGTGCACTAAATTTTACCAACAGTGTCTGTCTGTGAAAAACATCAATTCGGGAGTTCAGCATCTTGAAATTAACTCGATGGAGTCATAGGATCATAGGATAGTAGGGAGTTACTATGCTAATGGCCTTAGGGCCCTTACAAGCCTAGTCAAATTCTACCCTTATTTCCATGATCAGCACCTACTGCCCCTGTCCAAGAAGGACACAGATGGAAGCCCCTGGATGAATTTACAGTTACCCATCCAATCGTCCAGATTGTGTTTGAAGAGGGCCAATGAGTTGCTCTGTTTAACATGAAGTGGGAGTCTGTTCCAAAGGTGTGATAACCTCTGGGAGACAACACTGTCCCTCAAGCAGGTTCCATTAATGTCACATACCAGGTTAAGGTCTTTAGAGTGAGTAATCAGTCTACCATTTGACTTGTGGATATGCAGCATTTCCAATAAAGCAGGGTCAGAAATTGCCTTATATGCAAGGCAGAGATCGACTCTGAGTAGTCTGTATGAAACAGAATAAAATGAGAGTGATTTCAGATGATCCACATAGGACAGATGCTGAAGACCTTGAATTTTCCTTGTGAATAACCTTAGTGGTTTCTCCCATTGCTGCAGGTGCTTGGAAAGATACATACCAAAAGGGGCATTGTACTCGATTATTGACATGATGAGGGAAGATACAGGGACGTTATAACATCTTTTTTTCTGGAGGCAATGCCCTTACTTATGAGATGAGCAATATAGAATGCCCTTCTTACCACTGTGGAGACATGGTGATCAAAGGTAAGGTTGTCGTCAACCTGTGTGCCTAGGTCTCTCACCACTCAATGTGTACATAGTGTGTTGCTATTGATGTGGTAGTTGGCAGGAACATCACTCTTACTGAAAGGGATGATAATATATTTTTTTGCATTGAGTTTAACGCCATGAGTTTGGCACTAATCCTTTGTTTGTGTAAGACCTTCTTGTAGGATGCTGACATCATTAGAAGATTCTATGACTGCTCCCAGTTTGCAGTCATCAACAAACTTTGTCAGCCACAGACCTTTAGTTTTTGCTTGTACTTCAGAAACATAGATTCCAAACAGAAGAGCTCCCAGGACTGATCCCTGTGGAACATGACTGGTTACAGGTCTGCTGTTGGAGGTGAATTCCCTATTTTGACTATATGTGTTCTATCATTGACCCATCTAATGATATAAGGGTTGATACCTAGCTGGGTGAGTTTGTCAATGATGCCTCAGTGGGGGATAGTGTCAAAAGCCTTAGCTAAGACTAGGTAGGCTGTATGCACAGTTTTTCCCTTGTCCAGGACCGTGGTGACTGTCTCAAAGAAGTCCACAAGGTTTAACAGGCATGATCTACCTTTGATAAATCCAAACTGAACATGGTCAAATGTTAGGAGATTACATATATCTTTGATGATAAGGTCTATGATGATTTGCTCCATGGCCTTATAGATAAGGCTAGTCAGGCTAATAGGGCTAGAGTTCCTGGGGTCAGTGGAAGCACTACCTTTGTACAAGGGAATAAGGGTGGCCATTTTCCATTCAGCTGGGATGAAACCTGTGCTTAGACTATGACTAAAAAGAGTACTCAATGGTGTTGCTAATTCTTGTTTGAGCACATGTAGGATACAGCCTGGGATGTTATCAGGTCCCATAGATGCTGTCTTTTTGGCTTTAGAGAGGGTGTTTGCAACCAGCTCTTTAGAGATACAAGGTATGGGACAGGTAGTAGGGATGCCATGGGGTATGTGTGGCAGGGACATGAGAGTGAAGTTTTTACTGAACCTGTTGGCCAACAAGTTAGCTATCTCCACGGGCTCAGTATATGTGGTATCATTAACTACCAATTTGGCACACATCTGGGCCTTTTCTTTTACATTACGGATATAACTAAAGAAAGTCTTATGGCCTTAGAAGCTAATTTTGATTCATAGTTTGCTTTGGAGGACTCCACAAGAAGTCTTATTTTGTTGTTTAAGCTGAGGAGGGAGTGCTTCCAGTTTACGGCTCACTCCCTCTTACTCTTAAACAGCAATTTCTTCCTCTTATTGTAAAGCCTGCTAATGGCAGTTGCCCACCAGGCAGGTCTGCTATTCCTTGAGGAGCTTGTTTTGGTTCTATCAGGTATGGCTGAGTCAATGCAGTTATACACGTGTTTGTATAAAACACTGGTGTAGAACTCAGCATAGTTGCCAACTGAATGAGTTCATGTTCATATAGGAGTCACTTGTTTTTAGAAATGAGCATCAGAAGTCATTTTATTGAAATATTATGTTCAGCTGCATAATGCTTGATCAGTATTTTCATCTTCTAAATTGCAGTTCTTGGCATTAAATAAGCAAAAAAGCACCCAAATCAACATTTTTGGTTATAAAAATACTTAAGCATATATACCCCCAATTAATAAACATTCTAAAGTCATCATTCAATTGAATGAGCTGCTTTTAGCATACTGGATGTCGTTTCTTCTCTCTTTCTTTGTGAAAGCCCGCATTTTCTGGATCTTGTTAAATAGCATTGGAAATGTAATTTTGTAGCAGTTAAAATTATTAAATAATATGAAACCCTTTGTTCTTTTTATCCATGACCAAAATGGTTAGGATGTTTATCTTAAGGAAGTAGGAAGCTTCATAGAGTAGATAGCTAACGTTAGTTTGAGGTAGCCTTTAGCTAAATTGCCAGAAGTGATCCATGCAAAGAATAGGTTCTGTTTCTGAGTCTCCTTACACTAGGATGCTGTAGATAAGTTCCTTTTCCATAAGTAATAACATCTCTTGTGTTAGCATTTTAAGGCATTCTATAAATTTGTTATCCGGAGGAACATTAAGGACAGATAATATACTTTGCACACTGTAGTATGTTAAAAATGGATGAAACTTTATAGGAACTAAGACTGATACATTAATATAAAAGCATGAAATGTTCAAAATCTTGTGTTTAGCTTCACAAATAATTTTGTTAAAAATGAACTAAACATAATCTCTGAGGTACGGCAATCACTGCATTAATATTTTTAATAAGGGGGGGCTCTGGCGCATGGTTAGCTGTTACCACTCCATAATACTTTATTCTTGTTATGCAAAAAAACAAGATTGTTCTCATATTGAAATATTGGCATTCTCAGTAGCATGGCTGAGCAGTTGTTGCTTGCTCACCTATCATATAGCCACAATGAAGATTATTCCCAGTCAAGATTACTGAACATGGTTACCATAGAGCATGGGGTGCTGAGAGATTGTCTCTCTCTCTCTCTCTCTCTCTCTCTCTTAGCATATGTTTTTAAATGTTTCTGCAAGGTTTTGTTTCCTTGTTTTGCCTTGTTTCAGATGTAAGGGAAGATGTAATTTTATTAATGTCTTAAACATGTGGCATGATAATTAATCTTCAATATATGAAGGATTTTGAACCATAACCATGGTATTGTGGGATCACATAGTTTGAAAAAATGAATGGCTGTTGATCTATCAAAAAGGGAAAATTCTGTTTAATAAAGTTCAGTAGGTCTGTGATTTTCATATCGTTGAAGCTGCACAGTGACAATTCCTCCCTCATCCACTCCCCACGAAACCTTATTGGCAGTGATTGTTTTTAGTGTAAGTGGCATGGAGTTTTTCCTGGTTATTCTTGTGATATTTTTGACATTTGAACATAGATGAATTTGTTTAACTCTTCTTTAGTTTAAGTGTGGGATATTTTTTTCTTGCAAGGTGTTAGCCCATTTGCTGTGATTGTTTTAGTATATTTAAGATAAGGCTGTGGATCACTGAAGGTCCACATGTGGGTATAATGAAACAGTATGTCTACATGCGGATGAGATTAAATTCCTTGAGCATCAGTAGCCCAAAGCATAAGATGGCAAGAAACACACCATCTTAGGAAATCACTGCTGGTGCAGTTTCTAAGTGTGCCCACCTTTTCGGGGATTTTTCCCTTCTCCAAGTAAGTGCAGACATTGAGTTGGTATATATGTCTGGTGGTGTGCGGTTTGCAATGTTATTGCTTCAATTGTAGTGGATTCTGTGAAAGTGACCAGTTAAATCACACAAATCATTGGATTTCCTGCCAAGTTCTAGTCAATAGTATAATTTTAAGGTGTAAAGTCCACCTATCCTTCTGGCTTCCCTGCATATCTTCCATAATGATTGAAATGCTTGCCTACAGAAGCTTAACTACCCGTAACTTTCTGCACACATTTATTTCATATTACTATAGGATCATTAGTTTTTCTATGATAAAAATGCTGGTGTTGTCCAAGTTTTGTCATACTTTATAACTGGCATACCATCTAAAAACTTGACAGCTTACAAAGCTGTTAAAATATTATTTAAAAGTGTAAAATTATACTAATTGTACCCACACAAATAAAGTAAGGACAAAATGCTGTGTTTTGACTGGTGTCCCTGATCCATTTTGAAGTCCCAAGTCTGACCAGCCATATTAAACAAAATAGATAAATCATTTTGTACATTTCAGTTCAGAATGTACAGGGAATGTTGTGGATAGTTTGGACCTGTTTTTAAACATTCTGTGAATATACAGGAAATATTGTGGATGGCTTGGAACTGTTATTAATTAAAACAGTGATGCCTGTGGGATCAGATTTTAGCATTCTTTTAGAATATGCTAAACTTTTTTTTTTTTTTGCCAATGTATGAAAAGTGCCCGTAGCCCATAATATTATATAACAGATCATTGTGCAATGTATTTGTAATGTATCCATAAAAATTTGCAAGGCATTTAATGTTTAGATCTCTGGATATAATGCCTTGGCATTACATCCCTCACCTGTGTTATATTACAGTTTTATTTTGTTAAGATACACTGCTCTTCCAGATGATGTATTAAAAATCATGTAGCAGCAAATTTGGTGTGATTCAATTTCTTTCATGTGGCTTTCATCATTGGAGTTGCATAATGTGGACTTGCTGGCAGTACAAAGAGGGATTATCGTATTATGGAAAAGATGAAAATGATGCTTGGATAAGAGCTCTGTTTTAAACTTCCTTGCTTGAACAAGTACCAATAGAATATAACAAACTTAAATTTATTTCCGTTTATATTTTGAATAGGAATAGTTGCCTTTGAATTTGGCTGAAAACAAATAATTTAGGATCCAAAATTTGTGGATGTGGAATATGTGTTTCTTTAGTTTTCTGGCAGTCCATGACAATAGTAAAACTCAAACAGTGTCACATTGCTGACAAGTGTCATGATTTTGGAGTTTGTAATACCCAAGAACTATTGACAGCATCAGAAAGGTAGTATATTTATTCTTTGATTAAAACAAGTATATTCATTTGAGGTTGGTTGTATCCTTTGCCTTGGGAGATAAGAAGGGATTTTACTTCACTTTCGTATACTTTTTCTTTTTGCCTACTTGGAGCTGGTAATCAGAGGCCACTTTATATACCCTATTACAGAGGATACATTGTTCTAAGTCAGGAAAACATGTCTGGGTTTTACCATTATACCGTCAGGGAAAACCTGTTCTAGCAAGCTACTTAAGCTGTCATATAGCTTTGGTTTGTTACTTCTCCTTACTGACAAATGCATTGGTGGTAATAATAATAATAATAATAATAATAATAATAATAATAATAATAATAATAATAATAATCTAACCTAAATGAAGTGATTAACTTGAGTGTCAGTGGGTTGCTCTAATCTCTGTAGAATTCCCACCTGCTCATCTGGTTAAACCGGCAGCATTAGAGATTTTCCCTGTAAAGACAGCTCTTCCATATCCAAACCAGCACGCCAGAATTAGGACATTTGCTTGTTTTTGTACTTGCAGCAGACTTAAAGATGTCAGATCAGTGTAGAGGGGCTGCATAGCTTTTATCCTGGGAAATTGCTCGGCATGGCAGCATTTTAACTATAACTTGTAATAGGGGGCAGCAATCGTCAGTGGCTGTCTACTTGTCCAGCCCTTACGTTTTATATGATCACAAAATTCACTCTCCATCTTCTTTCACCCACTTATTAGTACAAAAGTATTATTGTGAAGTCACTCAACTTAAAATTAATTAAACTCTTCTTTCTTTCTATTGTGTTTTAAAGATCCAAAATATTGAGTCCCCACTGATAAACTATGAGGGTAAACAATTATTCTCAGGCAAAATCTCACTCAAATAGATCCCACTTCCTATTGTATTTAAACTAGTTATTCATTGGGTATCATCAAGTACCACTATTTTACACTAATATTAGGCCTGGACTGTTATATAAATTGTATTAGCTATTATCTATTAGTAGACTTAAAAAAACACTAACCATCATTAGCCTCATTCTTACTGTAGTAGCCCTTGATTTTCTGAGGTGGTGTAGAACTTGCCTCATGGTTTCTGATAATCTACTTCTCCTAGCAAAAAACTGGATCCACCTGTGAGAAATGTACCTATTTAACCTAATCTGGGGCCTATTCTCTCTTACACACCCATGGTCAGTAAACAGCACCACACCAATACTGCATTACCACAGCACTACAATATTACTTCTCCAGGTGGTGAGGTAGTAGAAAACTCCTTACCTAAGTCTCTAGCTTAACTCATCCAGTTAGCAAAAATACTAGCACCACACCCACATCCAGACCCATGTTTGCTGTCAGTGGGAGTCACCTTTGTGTTGCAAACATGTACCCTTAAGGTCCCATAAGACTGCAGTGCATTGCAGAAATGTCTCAGTCATTGGTGACTCCATTGCAAGGTAGAGCGAAACAACCTTCATCAGTTTGGTAAAGGATATAATGATTGCTGTTTCTGTGGAGGAAGGATAAAGGATGTCACTAGGGCCCTCGTGTCCATATGCACCACCCTAGATACAAGTAAGACTTTGAAGTTTTCCACAAGTGGGAAAATGATTTTACTTGTTGTACACTGTAGGAGATGCAAATAAATATTCTTGCGCTTTCCATGCATGCCTAAATTCAGGGATATAATAAGTGACCGTTAATAACTCGTTAGCAAATTATCATTCTAGGGAGATCAAGTATTTGCATAGGACAAAATGGTCAATAGACATTCCTGCTTTGACAGAGATGGTCTGCACTTTTCACCTCTTGCTTTTACATACTGGCTAAAAGTTTTGCTACCATCATACTGCCATTTCTAAGCAGAGGTCAATAGATGGGCACCAAGATTATTATCAAGGTAACACTGCTGAATGCCAGAAGTCTAAACAATAAAATCTCTGAACTTGAGACCATTTTTACCCCTAAAGGCATCAAATCTGTGAAATTACAGAAATCTGATTCCACTGTAATGTTCAAGCAATAACAATGAAACCAAACTTATTTATACCAACTCAATAGCTTCAATAACTTGGAGAAAGGAAAAATCTCCCAAAGAAGAGCACACTTAGAAACTGCACCAGCAGCGATTTCCTGAGATAGTGTGTTTCCTAGCATCTTGTATACTTACTGTTTTACTGTACCCACATATGTGGACCTTCACTGATCCACAGCCTTATCTTAAATATACTAAAATAATCACAGCAAATGGGCTAACGCCTTACAATAGCCAGGAAAGCTTGTTTTCCATGAAACAAGGCCTAGCATGCACTCAGATCCACCAGCAACTAGGAGGAAATGTATGTTTGTATGTATGTATGTATGTATGTATGTATGTATGTATGTATGTATGTATGTATGTATGTATGTATTCTTACCATTATTGTCTCTCACAAAATTCCACAACACATATGTAGAAATATTGAAAAAATAAAATGCTACTGAACTACAGGACAAAACAATAGTACAAAAAACAATAACTAAAATAAAAACAATGCTGAGTCCCAGGTAGGCAAAGGTATAAAACTTTAATAAAATAAGTAAGCGCTTTCATGGTTCAAGCCCACTTCATCAGAGAGTATACTCTCAGCAAATGTTTAACCTGAGATTCTGCATAGCTGGCATCCTGAAGTATAGAGAACAAGCACTGTGCTGCTCTTGCATAAAGGTGGTACTTCTACTGGTCTTGAGAATTACAGGTATAACAGACTCACTAGAATGATTTGCAAGACTAAGGGATATATTACATCTGAACTAATAAGCAACAAAATAGTTGAAGTGGAGTGCTGAAGATAGCTATAGTACAGCCCTTTCCCAGTCCCATATCATCACTGTGAGGGTATTCAGCCTGCTGAAGAGCCAGTTAAGGTGCCTGGATGAGAGTGAGGGTGCCCTTCAGTATGACCCAGCTACCGCTTGCAGTACATTTACTGAGTGTAGCATTCTGCACTGGTCTGGTGGTGAAATGATGCATGCTATCACTGCAGCTCTTAGTTCAAGTCCTACTAAGACTATTGATGACCAGCTGGCAGCAGTAGTAAGGGACCCCATGGAGCAGACTCATGCACAGGGTGCAGCATTACAGGTAAAGAGAAAGCTTGTAGTCCAGAAGTATGGATTATGGCATTCAGGTTAGTGATCCTTTCATGCAAAAAAGACATGGAATATAACTGATGCATACAGTTGTATCTGTGGACTATGTTGTGTGGTACATGGTCTACTGTCACTGGTTATCAGACAGTCCCTCTCATCTTTATACTTATATATATATATATATATATATATATATATATATATATCAAATGTGCATATATAAAAGTATACACGACTGCTTACCGACTCAAGTTCAGTGATATCATAAGGCACCATATAAGGAATAATCACATTTTTAACTGTTTGCACAATACAACACATGCACTCAAGTCACTCCACAGCAAGTACAAATATGACTCTGTCATTGTCCATGTTGGAGTGAATGACTTGAGATGTACCTCCCTGGACTATATGAAAAGAGACATGGAAGAGCTCTCGGATCATATGGCCCAGGCAGGTATGACCCTAGCCCTGAGTAGCATCCTGCCTTCACCCAGAATTACACCACAATATAAGGACAAAATGATTGACTTCAACAATTGGCTAAGCTTCTGGTGTCATTCAAAGGGGATCCAGTATCTGTCGGCCTGGGATGACATGATCGACAGACCACGATGCTTTGCCAGAGATGGTCTGCACCTATTGCCCCTGGGATTCAGGTTACTGGCTAAGGCTCTTGCCACCCTTATAGTGCCTTTTTAGGCAAAGTTCAAAGGACAAAACCACCACCTTAACAGGCCCAAGCATGCAAAATCTGAAGGTAATGCTGCTCAATGCTAAAAGTCTAAACCTCAAAATGCACACTCTCGAGGCACTCCTAAAAATGGAGAACATCGATATCTGTGCAGTAACTGAGAACTGGTTCAAGACTCCAGAGAGCACCCCTGCAATACCAGGCTACAACTCTTACCACACTTTTCGGCCACCAATCCAGGATCGAAACACTAAAGGTGGAGGTGTGTCCATATTCACCAAGGATATTCACAACACCAGGTTAGTTGCCTAACCCAATGCGTCTGAAATTCTCTAGGTGCAACTAACACTAGGTAAGAATGCAATCCAAATTGTAGCTTGCTACAGATCCCCCACCATGCCCCAAGATTCTCACTACACCTTTCTAAACATACTTTAAAATATTAAGATACAACCAAACACCCTAATAGTGGGTGATTTCAACTACCCTGCCATTAACTGGGAAAAATACTCATGTACCAACACCTTTGCCCAACTGTTCTTGGAATTCATAAATTCCAATGCCCTGGATCAACTAATCCATAGTCCCAGCAGGGGCTCCAGTATCCTAGACCTGGTAATTACCAACATGGGAAATCGATGCTCCACACCAATGGTCACCCCCTCATTGGTCAGGTCAGACCATAAGCTAATCACCCTTAACATCCACATCCCACCCCCATTGCCCAGTAAGGAAGCCTCCATAAAAAACTTCTCCAAAGCCAACGTCATGCTACTCAAGTCAGAAGTGACAAACTTCATGACACCCATGCAGATGGGAACTGAATGTTCGACTGCTGAGTCCTACACTAAGGCACCATACAAGCACATCCACTCATGCATGAATCGTTCCATCCCAAATAGAATCAAGATGCTCTCCTCCAAGAAAAGGAAGCCAATCTGGTGGTCCCCTGCCATAAACAAACTTTACAACAAAAGGAAGAAACTGTTGCACAAACGAGGAAAATCCTACAATGCAAAAAATTCCCTTACCAGCCTCAGTAAGAAATTGAGATCCCTCGTAAAATCCTCCAAAGCTAGTTACAAAAATAAAATTGTCAAAGATTCAAAGACAACTACAAAACATTCTATAACTATGTTAAGAATCTAAATGGCAATGCTCAGATCTGCTCTGAGCTACAACAGAATGGCATTAAATATACTGATCCCAAGGATATTGCCAATATCCTTGGCAGATCGATTCAGTGCCAACTTCACCCCCCCCCCTCACCCCCTAAATGGCCCATCTCAGTAGTGGAAGATTGCCAAATTCTGGTAATAACGGCCACACAGGTAAAAAACGGACTATCTAAAGCTAAGAATACAGCATCCATGGGTCCAGATGACATTCCGGGCTGTGTACTACATGAAATACAAAATGAACTGGCACCTCACCTAAGTGTCATGTTTAATCATACCCTCACCTCAGGCTTCAAGCCCACTGAGTGGCACAGAGCTACAGTTATCCCACTCCACAAGGGGGATCCACCTTGGATCATGGGAACTACCGCCCCATCAGTTTGATGAGCCTGATCTGCAAGGCCATGGAACGTATTATCATAGAACTTATAAACAAAGATATTGGCAACCTTCAAACACTGGACCCCACCCAGTTTGGGTTCGTGAAGGGCTGATCTTGTCTCCAGAACCTGATTTACTTCTTTGAATCAGTCTCCAGAGCTGTGGATGAGGGTAAGGCAGTCCACACAGCCTATCTGGACCTCGACAAGGCATTTGACACCATCCCCCACTTTGGAATCATAGATAAACTTACTAAGCTGGGCATTAATCCCCACATCACTCAATGGGTTGCCAACTAGCTTACTGACAGAACCCACACTGTAAAAGTAGCTCACTCCAAATCCAGCTCCAGACAAGTGACAAGTGGAGTACCTCAGGGTTCAGTCCTGGGACCGCTCTTGTTTGGCATCTACTTCTCTGAAGTACAGGCCAACACTAAGGGACTCTGGCTAACAAAGTTCATGGATGACTGCAAACTGGGAGCCATTATTGAATCCCCAAATGATGTGGATACTCTACAAAAGGGCCTTAAAGAAACAGATGCTTGGTGCCAAAGCCATGGGATCTAGCTCAATGCCAAGAAATGTATAGTTATCCCCTTTGGCAAAAAACATGTACCCGTGAATTACAACATAGGTGACAGTACACTAAACACTGAAAGTGTGATAAGAGACTTAGGGGCACAGGTAGACAGTGGTCTCACTTTCAATAACCACATCACCACAACAGTCAGGAAATCCTTCTATGTGGCACACTAAGGACTTTTCAACCAGAAAAAAGGAGGTCATTGTCCCACTGTACACATCCCTCATTAGACTCATTATAGAATGCAACGCCCCATTTGGTATGTACCTTTCAAGACATCTGCAACAACTGGAAAGGCCACAGAAATACTTCACTAAAAGAATCACAGGCCTAAAGCAGATGCCCTTTGCTGACCACCTTAAAAAACTCCAGCTATACTCTGTCGCATATCGTCTATTCAGAGGCGATCTCTGCTTAACATACAAGGCCATGTCAAACCCAGAGCTGTTGGACATGCTGCACTTAAAGAAATCCTAATCAGAGCCACACACTCCAGGGATCTAAACCTTGTCATCACAATAAATAAAACATGCTGGAGGGATAGGTTCCTGACCCAGAGACTCCTCAGACTCTGGAACAGACTGCCCATATATGTCAAGCAGAGCACCTCCTTGGCCCTCTTCAAAAGGAACCTTGACAATTGGATGGGAGAAAGGAAATTCACCCCAGGGATCACGTCAGTTGCCCTGCTAGACAAGGGTCCAGGGAAGTAAATAGTGTTGGAAGAAACAGCCAGGGAATTGTTATGGCTAGGCTTGTATAGGCCCTAGGGCTGATAGCCTAGTACCAACCTATGAACCTATGAACATTCTGTCAAGCAAATGTACCCAAGCATGCATGTACTGAATGTCCTGAAGTGGTATATTTAATATACAGTACAGGAGTTTTTACTTACCTTGCAAATGAATATATATTTTTTTACGTGGCAGGATACTCATGTAATTTTTTTTTTATTTGTGTTTCTCTGAATACTTGTATACTGCTACTTTTAAGTTGTAGATATTTGCCAGTTGTAACAATTGTAATGCATAGAGCAATAATGGTTGCAATCACTGCAATCTTATGCTATGACATACAGCTTTCTTTCTGCACTTCCATGAACTGTTAAGTAATACCATTATAGGAATGAACTGCATGCAGTTGAACAGTGTGCACTCCCTTTTTTGTTATACTTTATTTAATAACTTATTTCCCTACAAGTTAAACATCAACATCTCTGTGTGACAGTCAAATTATACATAACAACATTGCCACATGAATCACAGTCCATCAAAGCCAAATGTACAATACACAACATCTCCTAGAAATAGATGTTTTTGAACAGGGGCTGTCATGGGAGCCAGCTGGTGAGTTAGTATATGATGTCATGTCCTAGACAATGCATATGATCCTGCAGACACTGATCTGACACTGCTGTAGGACCAGGACACTGACCTCAAATGAGAGGTTCTGCTCAGTGTAGAATAAACATTGATGTGGCCTGCATAAAATCAGTTGTGCTTGCCTCCCCCATTAGTTATAGTACTTTCTTGAGAAGCACTTATAGTCTCATGTGATCTTCCCACACATCTGTGGACAGCCCCCTGTCCTCGTACCCTTCCACCTCTGACTGACTCTTAGATGAGTATGGTAATTCCTAACTAGTATATGAATAGAGGTGACCACGGATGCTTGGTGTATCACCATACTAAGGATCAATGTGATCATGGCATTATCTCTAGTCTCTGCCATTTCCATGTAGTGCTGGAAATCCTCATGTACACGCTGGAGGACTCTGAACATTTCTAGCTGACTCTTTGTGGCAGTGCTCTGAGTACTAACCAGGTCATAACTCATTTTGATGCTGGGCAGCCTAACATGTTTCCTGGGGTAGATTAGACAAAGTCCTATATGGTATGCCTTTGAAAAGGTGCCACCTTGGGCTCTGTTAACTATGAATTTCCATCATCATCTGGAAAGAGTTTGTCTGGGTTTGGTGATACTGGTGTAGAGGTGCATGTGTTTCCACCCTGCACAAACATGAGTGTAATGTGAGCATGTGCTTGACTTTTAAGCACTGTACTTCCTGCAGAATTACTAACATGCTTTGAGTGCAAGATCCTGCCATTAAACTTGGGTACTGCATGTGAGTTTCAGCAGAATGCCTCATAAAGATGCATCACCATCATTGTCCTCAACAGCTATTCTGCTGCTATCTTCCAAATTTATTGGTATAGTAGAACTGTTTGCTTCTAGTGCTGATCTGTGAAAAATTAATTGAATACATTACTAATAAAGAAGCAGCATATAGTACTGTATGTTGAGTAAGGAGATGCAGACTTACCATGCAAGCTTCCTTCATTGTCATTAAGTGCAAAAGTGGGGGGCTCTCCAGTTAATACTAATTGTCATGCATTAAATGTGATCATTCTATGTCAATATTTAATTTTCTGTATAGATATATGCCACCGTTTTAAACCAACTTTCTTGTGCAGATGTGTGTTGTAGCTTCAGACATTGGTATTAGCCAGTCTCCTCATACTCTCAGATTATTCCATTCCTATCATCTTCTGTGTCATAGGCATCCCTATCAATGGAGATGAAGCATTCCTCGTGTGGTATTAAAGTGATGTGTAAGAGGTCCCCCCAGTACTGCTAAGGGCAACTGATTATGTGTAAGAGGTCTCCCCAGTACTGCTAAGGGCAATTGCCTACTGCCTTGTCTGAGCTGTTGCACATCCTACTATATAATGTGCCCTCTTCTTTCATTGTGTTACTGTGCAGTTCCTTCCACCAACATCATTAATAGCCCTAACTACTTGATTCCAAGTTTTGCCCTTTCAGTTTGCCTGGGCTCCCCTTTTCCAAAAAGATATTTGCCATATGTCCTAAGGGCTGCCATAAAGATGCAACTGTCCTCATGGCTAAAATTAACCTTTCTATGCCTTGATCCCTAGTGTTGCATCATTATTGTCCCTAAATCGATATGCCACAATCATACACAAAAACTTTTGATGTAATCATCAGACAAACAGCACTACAATGACAGGCCTGCTATCATCATATCCAAAAGAAAAAAAACAATTGGTGCTTTGGTGACACAAAACACATAATTGTATATATGCAAACACTAAGCCTAGCCAAGAAATGTTTGCTTCATTGTGAATATATTCATAATAATAAAGCAAGGAGGACTATCCTTACTCTTCCACTTTCTTATATTCATACTGCCATTTTCATTCAGCAGTGACATTCACAAATCTCCCGGAAAAGACACATGCATGCTGTACCAAAATACATCCTTGACACTTCAGTACATTTCTACCATGTGCGAGCAATCACAGACAGCAAAAAAGATACATCTTTCCCAGTGATCACTATGCATTTTCACTGCTACTGTAATGGATTTCCATTTAGAAATGACAGTTTTACAGAACTCAAATGTAATCCAAATCTGGGAATCATATCAGAAATAAAACATTTCTTTAAGTAAACCCAGCCATCCAACAACACTTTGAACTGTTTGATATTAATTTGCAATATTTCTAATATTTATTGCTTACATTAAAAATATAGGAAAAAATCCTGCATCATACCACTGCACAAAGGTGCACATCTACAAAGATTAATAACTACATAACAATAGTGATTCTGTCCCCCTCTCCAAAATATTAGAGAAATGCATCCATGTGCAGCTGATGTAATACCTAACCTCAAATAACCTGCTCTCAGTAACACAACATTACTTTAGGCCCCAACACAGCACCACTAGTGCTCTATTACATTTTACCAATATAATAAACCAACACAGAAACAATGGTCTGCTTGGGTCCACCATGTTCTTAGACTTTTCAAAGCCATTTGGATACTGCCTCACACTAGCAACTGCTCATTCGACTCTCCTCAATAGACTTTACCAATACTTATTGTCATGGTTTCTTAGTTATCTATCTGGAAGGCAACAAGCCATTAAATGGCAACAAACCTACTTATCCTTTCAACCAGTTGTAGGTGTCATTCAGGGATTTATCCTCGGTCCCTTCCGATTTCATATATTTATTAATAACCACCACACCTCCAATCACAGTGCTAGTTAAGGTCAGTATGCAGACAGCTCAACATTAATATGTGCAGCCTGAACAATAAATAAGCTCCAAGACATTATCCAAAAATATTTCTCCTCCATAAAAACCTGGCTCAAAGAATCAAACCTCCCATTCCACCTCAAGAAAACGAATTTAATACTTTTTACCTCAAAAAGTTGCCAAAATCGAAAGCAATCTTTTACCATAAAATCAGAAAATAATACTGTCATTGAAACTATAAATCAAAGTAAACTTATTGGTGTTATAATAGATGACAGTGTCAAATATGACCAGCATATGTTGCACACCATTAAATCTACACACCAGAAATTAGGGTCCTTTTACAGGATCAATGGATTCCTTACAGATACTGCAAAAAAAAAAACTATAGGCACCACCTTCTTATTGCCAACTGTCTTATATGCTGCTCCTATCCTAAAAAAACTTAAACAATACTCAAAGAAAGAAGCTTGACTTCTGCTACAATAAAATAGCTACATTTTCCACCAATCTCCCTCATAAGACCAACCATTGACAGAGCTTAAAGCAATTAAACTGACTTGAAGCAATTAAACTGGCTTGAATTACACAACTACCTAATATATTCATAGCTAACTACAGCACACAAATTCATTTATCATCCAGAAAAATGCCCTGCACTACAAAACTTATTACTGCTATACTGTCCAGCAAGGGACCTCCGTTCTAGTAACAGATTCTTACTACTCACAAATAAGTCAAATAATGTTGCAGGAGACTTGCTGTACTCTCAATATGTTGCTAAACTCTGGAATAGTATCTCCACACTAATAAAACTATCCAGCAAACTCAATGATTTTAAACCACTGCTTAAGTAACATCTTAACCAATCCTGGCCCTGTACATGCTCAACACAAGGTTATGGCTTTGAGTCCACCATACAATACTCTCTAAATACTCTCCTTAAACAGTATACTCTCAACCTCTCACTGAAATGACAAATTTTATATGTAACTGCTGTCTGTACAATCCACTAAGATGCATGTGGGATTTATCTATAGCAACTTCTCCTTCTGTAAAATCTTAGAATGTATAAATGTAACTACTGTATTTGTATAAATGTAAATAGAAATGTAACTACTTTGTGTTTAACTAGAAGTTAGTATAATGCAATGAAATCAAATGGAGCTTTTCTCCCAAGGCCTCCTCTGAAATAGGATATTAGCCAGTCAGACTTTCTCAGTAAACAAAGACAAATAAATTAATAAATTAAAAACTCCACAGTTTCCTAAGCCATTTGCTACCTAACTGGAGTAAGTAGGAGTCATTATTGTGGTATTAAAATTATTCAATGTAGTTTAGGGTCAGTTACATGCAAATCAGACCCTTTTATTCTTATCTCATAAATTGCAGTAGTACTTGAATGTCTAAAGGCACTTATCTGTGAAACCAGGCCTTGGCTACCTGTGAATGCAGCCTTAGTTACTCATGAATGTGCTGGGGATAGCAGCAGAGTCCACAGCAGTCCCTGGTCATCTCCAGCAGCCCACAGAAATGTGCAGATAATCTCCGTTATTCTCTAAGGTGATGTTTAGAAAAAGGAAAATGGAGTCATATCCATGTCAGTTTGCACGACCATGAAGTGTAATCCCTCCACTATCATCTAGCACACCTTATCACCTTAAATATTGCTTCTTATATTGCTGAATATATGCATAAAGACATTATTTCTTCATAATATTCAAGTTCAATACACCAAAAAGGTAGCAACAGCAAGGCACAGCAGCAGCAGGTGTAAGTAAGATAAAAAACAATGGTTTCATTAATGACTTTTATGCACCAAATACACAGAATGTGAATGTATTCCTTTAAAAAACATGTAGGTGACAAAGTATTTTTGGTAAAACCAAACTTGACAATAGTGACATTACCAGGTTTAATGCCCCTTCTTGTTAACTGGACTTGGTTAAGGTGGTGTCACATTCTAGAGAGACAGGTTCTAAACGTGTGAGCCACAGCCCTGCTCATACTTTTTTCATTCTGGCAGTGGCACTACTGATGGTGGCAGCACTGGTGAAGACCCAAGGTTACACTCTGAGCTGGTCTAACAGGTGATGAGAATTATGCTCTACCTTCCTGGGGATTCATACCTGGATAAGATCAAATTCTGCAGGCTTGGTTTAGACTGGGAGAAAATTGACACCTAAGAGGACTTAGTGAACACTGTCAGCCCTGACAGGAATCACTTACTCTGGCTCCTAGTGCTGTTGCCATATAGTGACCTATAGAAGCATAGGCCTGACCAGCTGCTAAATAGGTAGATCAGGTGATGGCAGGAAGAACAAAGTCCTATAGTAAGCATTTTTTGTTTATATATATATATATATATATATATATATATATATATATATATATATATATACACACACACACACACACACACACACACACACACACACACACACACACACACACATATATATCACAACCAACATAGCTTTAAAAAAACATAAACTACAAAGATGTCATATAAAGGAAGATTTTTTTGGAAGAAATATGTGTAACTGCAGATATGTATGTATTTGTAATTATAACGCATAAAGCAGAGACATATGTATACAGAACTCCATCTGTATAAAATATGGAATGTTTATGGAATGAAATAATTTTGTGTATAAATGCAAATGCATATTTTGATGTAGAGAATAGCATGTAAGTATGTATATATATATATATATATATATATATATATATATATATATATCTTTAAAATGCAGGGTCTATGTTAAAAGAACGAGCAATCATAATGTCGAGTACAACATACTCGACACACTATGATCAAAAGTTCAAAACCTCGAAACCTTAAAACCCTGAAATAAACAAATCGAAATATTTTGTTTGTCCCACATCTTCCCTACACTAACATACAACACACACACATACAACCAATGCATACAAACCCCTACACACTCAAATCATTCAAACACTTACACACCTATGCAAACACACCTACTTTTAAAACAAATCAACAAGCGATTACCGGGAAATTGCCCTTTCCCCAATGTACAACGATCTCGGAGTTGGTATATTGAACAAAGCAGCCTCTTACCTAGCCATTCCGAACAGTGTAGCATGTTTACATCACATGCTACACTGACTAGGATGGTCAACCAAAACATTACGGAACTCCATATTTTGAGATTTGGAGTCTCCGATTACATGAACGTTTGATCAAAGGTTGTTGGGTATGTTGTACTCAACATTTTGATTGTTCGTTCATGTAACATAGACCCAAAATGCAGATATAGTTCTGCATGAGTACACATACATACATAAATAGATGTATTTATACACACAGAGACACACATATACACCATACCTTTCAACTTCTTAGAGAAAGAAATATGGACAAAGCCATAAATAACACGGGGACAAAGACCCAAAAATAGGGACAATTTTTAAACATTGTTCTTACAAACTTAAAAAGTTGATAGAATGACAGTTTTGCATTGATATGAAGTCTGAAACTCAAATGACTGTTATTTTCTGACTTAAATCTGTAATGATTGCCAGCGCGCACACACACACACACACACACACACACACACACACACACACACAAACGTACACCCACGCACACACACGCACACACACACACACTTTTATTGCCACATAATTTCTGTAATAGAAAAATTTTCTTTATATAGACCAGAAAATATTTATTAGTATGATAATTGTATAATACAGTCATTTCTTCCATAAAATCAACAGCATATACAAGATGTCTGAACTCAGTTAAGTACCACACCTTAGCCAGAATGGAGGTTGGTGGAGGGGGTGGAAGTTAGAGTATCAAAGGAATGATCAGCACAATGTTTAGTGAGAAGTGACCAGTTGTATTACTTCTGTATACATTTCCACACAACCTGCAAATATGCTTACTTATTTTAAATAGAAAACTATCAAAGCACACATTATTGCCCTGAAGTATATGCAGTGAATCCATCTGGAACAGTAAATATTTTTTGCTTAGTGAAGGCTGATCTGGAAGGAAGTTAAAACTTCTTTTTGTTTATTACATTTTATGTGTGTACAGCTCCTGTCTTTGCCTAAAGAAAATCACAGTGTATTAAGTAAAATTACAACTTAAATTTGCAAACCATAATAGCTTAAAGTATAACCTACAATGAAAGTGTACAGTAAGAGTCCAGACAGCAACCCTACCCCAAACAGACAAGCTGCAGACACATATAAACATATATCTATATGAAAGAACCCTCCCCCAAACAGACAAGCTATGCACACATATAAAAGTATAACTATATGAAAGAAGATGCATTCCTTTTCTATTCAACTTGCATTAAAGGAAATATTAGCACAGTATGGTAATCGGTTTTATAGTTCACACATAAGTAAATGTTTAAAGAATAACCACATATACTGAGTACAACAGTAAGTAAAATGTCTTGTAGAGTAGGTCTAGTAGTCATATCAGAAAAATTAAGGAAAAAAGTCGGAGACAGGTCAACAACCATGCTGTTATATGTTCTCTGTGCAGAAGAAGAGAATATAGCTTATACTTCTGCCCCACAAAACAGAAGACTGGCTCAACTGACTGAGGGTGCTGGTAAGTATTAATAGAAACATTACCATTTAAAAAAAGAAATGCCAAGTAATAAATACTGTTTTCTGTCTTTAAATGGGTTAGTTCTTATAACAAAGGTAGGATTTATATGCAAAAATAATAAAAAGGACTAAAGTGCTTTGAGTACAGTCTTCTTCTTCCGGCTTTTCCTGGTTAGGGGTCGCCACAGCAGGTCACCTGTCTGCTCATGATTGGCAGTGGAGTTTTACAGTGTCAAGTTGCCAGCCCAGCACCCAACCTTCCACAGAAGGCACACACATGCCTCGGGCCAATTTAGAGTGTCCAATCCACCTACAGCATGTCTTTGGAATGTGGGAGGAAACCGGAATACCCGGAGGAAACCCATGCGACCACAGGGAGGACATGCAGACTCCACACAGAAGGCACCCCAGCCGAGTATCAAACCGGAGAACCTTTTGCTGTGAGGCAGCAATGCTAACCGGTGCACCACCGTGGCCGCCACAAAGTGCTTTGAGTACAGTATTGCAGCTAAATGCATATTAGGCAAAGTTTAAAATGTATTGCCATTTCTTATGTTAAACCATCATCAGCATCATTAGACTACAAATATAAAAAACTACAGGACTTGATAGCAGTACACTGATTGTTTCCATGTATGCATAAGCATTTCCCAGGTATTTTGCTTTAGTTGAATAATGATTTAATAAAAATAAAATTCACTGTTAATAAAGATTGGAATAAGGTGCAACATTATGTGGGAATATATTGTCTGCATTTCTTCTATATCCCACCTTTTCTCTGCTTTTCTTATTTTAATTATACATCACTTTGTCCTTCATTTTCTTTCTTTACTATTTATGTTCATTTTTACATATCCAGAACTATAGGAGAATCCCAGCCATGAGCATCCCAGGTTAGGGACTGTGCATGCTCTGCTCATCCAGTAACATCCTTACAGTATAGGGGCACTGGCTTCAGTCCTGTGGACACCATGACATATGGCAGCATGAAAGTCTCACTGAACATAGGCTTTGAGATTTGGTTGAGGGTGTGGTGGAATAAGTCATGGACAGATGCCTTCAGTCAGTCCAGGATTCTCTTCAACGGGTAGAAGACTCACTGCCCTGGTTGAGTCCGAACACTGCACCATCACAGGGCCCCTGTCCCCTCAGCATCTCGTTCGTCCACAGTGGAAATGCTTGAGGTCCTGTGAACTAGAGATTCTTGTTAGGTTGGACTCCTCCAAAAAACAAGAGGAAAAGTGTGTGCAAATAATTTTCTTTCAGATGCCCAAGAAGAATCTGGAAATGTTGTCTTAAGCATGAATGCTCAATGTTGCATTTTCTCAATGTTATTTGCTCAGTATCTGTTACAAGAACTTAAACAGGACTGCATTTTCTGCAGACAAGTGTAACTCCAAGAATGAAGCATCTTAGAGAAACAGCAAAGACTTTATTTTTTTAGTTTTGCAATCATTGCTCATTCTTTGTGGACTGAGTAAGGCAGCTTTGGGGTTAGGCAAAGCATCCATATGAAGTATACAGGAGATGAAGACCCCAGATAAACAGTTGTTTTAATTTATGGGACGTGGTTGTATGAAACCTCTTTCCTTACATGTACTGGTGATGTGATTCATTGTGTACTTGTGAAAAGTTTAATGCAGTGAATGTCAAGGATATGTATTTCAGATGCTTCTATGTCAAGGAAACTTAGGGAAACACAAATAACTGCCTTGTCAGTTAAAACAGTTGAATGTCAAATCTCAAAGATGTTTACTAAGAAAAAAATTAATCAAATAACTTTTCAAAATTTAGTGAGGAAAGAATGATCCACCTCCAAGTATCAAGTGGGAGATTGTGTAGAATAGTTTGACTCTAAAATAGTTTAATTGCTAGCGATGCAGAAATAATTATTATAGATGATGTTTTATCAAACCATAGACTATACAAAACACCTAGTGATCAAATTCAAAGTCCATGTCAAGTGACTTCTAAGGTAAAGCTTTGGTTATTGTCTACCATATGTGACTGATCCCAGTTTTGGTGATCAGTAAATATGGTAAAAAAACCTTGAATTGTATAGCCACGTTCTACAGAACTTTAAAAAAGTTATTAATTTTAATCAAAAAGTTATTTTTTTAAGGTTAATCTTTGCTCCTTAATGGGCTCCCTGAAGCTATGGTTCCTGGGTGGGTGCCCATTTCACCCCTAATATAATCCACCACGATCTGCATATTTTGAAATCCAGACTGTCAAACTCTGGAAAGGATGCACCCACAGAGTTAAATAATACTTGTGTGAAAAATGAACTCTGAGGCACAATAGCAGAAATATTTGTACAAACTGATATTTTGCCTAAAATAACTACGCATTATGTTCTTTCTGATAAACAGTTTATAATCCAGCTAACCAGGTATAAGTTAACATCACATTTATATGGACTTTTGAGTACTGCCTTATGAGGCAGAGTCTTGAATGCCTTTGTTAGCTCTAAATATTTAATTTTTTCCGGTTTTTTTCCCCCCCTTCTAAGGTGATGTTTAGAAAAGGAAAATGGAGTCATATCCATGTCAGTTTGCACGACCATGAAGCGAATCCCTCCACTATCATCTAGCACACCTTATCAGCTTTAAATATTGCTTCTTATATTGCTGAATATATGCATAAAGACATTATTCCTTCATAATATTCAAGTTCAATACACCAAAAAGGTAGCAACAGCAAGGCACAGCAGCAGCAGGTGTAAGTAAGATAAAAAACAATGGTTTCATTAATGACTTTTATGCACCAAATACACAGAATGTGAATGTATTCCTTTAAAAAACATGTAGGTGACAAAGTATTTTTGGTAAAACCAAACTTGACAATAGTGACATTACCAGGTTTAATGCCCCTTCTTGTTAACTGGACTTGGTTAAGGTGGTGTCACATTCTAGAGAGACAGGTTCAAAACGTGTGAACCATAGCCCTGCTCATACTTTCTTCATTCCGGCAGTGGCACTACTGATGGTGGCAGCACTGGTGAAGACCCAAGGTTACACTCTGAGCTTGTCTAACAGGTGATGAGAATTATGCTCTACCTTCCTGGGGATTCATACCTGGATAAGATCAAATCCTGCATGCTTGGTTTAGACTGGGAGAAAATTGACACCTAAGAGGACTTAGTGAACACTGTCAGCCCTGACGGGAATCACTTACTCTGGCTCCTAGTGCTGATGCCATATAGTGACCTACAGAAGCATAGGCCTGACCAGCTGCTAAATAGGTAGATCAGGTGATGGCAGGAAGAACAAAGTCCTACAGTAAGCATTTTTTGTTTATATATATATATATATATATATATATATATATATATATATATATATATATATATACACACACACACACACACACACACACACACACACACACACACACACACACATATATATCACATCCAACATAGCTTTAAAAAAACATAAACTGCAAAGATGTCATATAAAGGAAGATTCTTTTGGAAGAAATATGTGTAACCGCATGTATGTATTTGTGATTATAATGCATAAAGCAGAAACATATGTATACAGACCTCCATCTGTATAAAAATATGGAATGTTTATGTAATGAAATAGGTTTGTGTATAAATGCAAATGCATATTTTGATGTAGAGAATGACATGTAAGTATATATATATATATATATATATATATATATATATATATATATATATATATATATATATTATATATATCTTTAAAATGCAGGGTTATGTTAAAAGAACGAGCAATCATAATGTTGAGTACAACATACTCGACACACTATGATCAAAAGTTCAAAACCTCGAAACCTTAAAACTTTGAAATAAACAAAATTGAAAGATTTTGTTTGTCCCACATCTTCCCTACACTAACATACAACACACACACATACAACCAATGCATACAACCCCCTACACACTCACATCATTGAAACACTTACGCACCTACACAAACACACCTACTTTTAAAACAAATCAACAATGTACAGCGATCTCAGAGTTGGTATATTAAACAAAGCAGTCTCTTACCTAGCCTTTCCGAACAGTGTAGCATGTCTACGTCACATGCTACACTGACTAGGATGGCCAACCAAAAAATTTTGGAACTCCATATTTCGAGATTTGGAGTCTCCGATTACATGAACGTTTGATCAAAGGTTGTTGGGCATGTTGTACTCGACATTTTGATTGTTCGTTCATGCAACATAGACCCAAAATGCAGATATAGTTCTGCATGAGTACACATACATACATAAATAGATGTATTTATACACACAGAGACACACATATACACCATACCTCTCAACTTCTTAGAGAAAGAAATATGGACAAAGCCATAAATAACACGGGGACAAAGACCCAAAAATAGGAACAATTTTTAAACATTGTTCTTACAAACTTAAAAAGTTCAGCAATTGTCCAAAACTTCCAAAAAGAGACAGATATAGCTCCACAATTCACAGATCACGCCAACTGGTATATGATAATCTTAATGCAAGATGATTTTATTTTCCACAATATAACAAAGCGTTTTCGCCAGTCAAAATAGAATAGCTTCTTCAGAGAAACGTTACAACTTTTTGAATATTGGCGCTCTTTATATACACAAAAGACAATCATGCTCTGTTTAACATACACGTCACTTCCTTACTTTATAATTTTGTGTGTGCACATACAACCTTTTAAAAAATATTATATCTTAAACTATGAATGTGAAAAGACTTTAAAATTTCTTAAAAAAAGTTTTTAAAAAGTTTTAAAAGATTATAAGGTTTTATTAGAAGGGAACTGTCCGTGTCGATCCAACGAACTCCCTTCTTTAAAAGACATCTCATACACAAGGCTAAAATCTCCTGCCGTATCCTTAACCTTGTTCCTTATACAATATGTAATATGATCTTAGAGTAGGGGATTATTTCATCAGTCAGCCCCACTCTTAAACTATTACCTCATCAAAAATATTTTTTGCCATAAATACAATTGATAAACCTAGATACATTTACCGGTGACAAGAATATCCTTAATAGGTGTCACTAAGACACCCTCACTCAATATTAAACGTAGGTGTATCTTTCTAAAAACCGTAATATACAACAATGGCCATATAAAGTACCTTAATGGGTTTGGACCATACCATTTAACACCCAATCCACTCCACAAATTGAATATTTTCAGTTAAAAAATCACTTATTGTAT
The DNA here is from genome assembly GCF_019279795.1 of Protopterus annectens. Taxonomy (NCBI): domain Eukaryota; kingdom Metazoa; phylum Chordata; order Ceratodontiformes; family Protopteridae; genus Protopterus; species Protopterus annectens. The sequence continues at coordinate 1,554,893,370 of NC_056735.1, forward strand.
CCCTGGGTACTGTCCAATATTTCCCATGAATTGAACTATCTAAGATAACTTTTCAATTTGAGGAGACAGGAAATGTTGCAATTGTCGTTCAGACCAGGGGAGTTGAAAGCGTTCAATTTTATTTGCCACTCCAACTCCCTGGTCTCCAATCTAATTGATGTAGGTCCTCCTCTACTGCTCTGTGGAATATGGTCAATGGCCATAAAATAGAATTTATGTCCTATATTTTGATCTATATGCTTAGCTAGAGCATTTTCATTGTTATGTTTCCTGATAGCGTACATATGTTGGTAAATCCTCTCCCTAAACTTACGGTCCGTTTTACCAACATAGTACGCTGGACAACTGTCACAAGTAGCAAGATAAACAACAGACCTAGTTTCACAATTTATCTTGTGACCAATCCAATATTTTTTGCCATTGATTCGGAATGAACTCCCTGTTTTCACACTGCTACACCAATTACATCGCCCACAAATGAACGTCCCTTTTTGTTTCGAAAAGGAGTCGCCATTTTTGTTTCCTTCCAACAGAGTTTTCAAATTCCTCCCCTTCCTATATACAACCGTTGGTTTTGTCCCCAATTTTTCTAATAAAAATCTATTACTAGAAATAAAAAACCAATTTTTATAAAGAATAGAACTAATTTCTTTGGACTCCATGTTGTATGTTGTGATAAAACTACAAGAATAACTCCGTGTCCCATCATCTAACTGTGTGAAAGTAGGTTCCAAATCCATGCTTTCTACCACAGGAGTACATGTAAGCTCGTTATCCCTACTCTTAATTGAGATAGTTAGCAAAGGTGTATAGAAACCATTCTCTCTCTTGTTCCTCACCTCTACTATTAGCTCGTTGATTAATGCTTCAGGATAATCCCTGTTTTTAAACATGTCAAAAAGAAGCTGACATTCAATATTGAATTTTTCTTCAGTGCTACACATCTTTACCGCTCTAATCAGTTGGCCTTTAATAATAGAGCGTTTCTGTTTATATGGATGTTGACTGGAATAGTGAAGAAATGAGTTGCAATGAGTTGATTTCCTATGTATGGAGGAAGTCAGCAACCCATCCTCTAAATTCTTTTCCAGTTTAACATCCAAGTAATCCATATTAGATGTAGAAAATTTGTGTGTAAACCTGAAGAATTCAGTAGTGTTATTCATGTAGTCAAGAAGTTCCAAGGCATCCTGTTCTGAACCCTTAAATACCATAAAGATATCGTCCAAGAATCTTGTGTAGTAGACTATCCGGTGTGTGTAGTTAACATTACCAAGAATGAATCGTTTTTCCCAGTAAGCTACAAAAATGTTTGCTACTGATGGGCCACATGGTGAACCCATTGCTATGCCTTGTGTTTGCAAGAAATATTTTTTGTCAAATGTAAAGAAATTGGATGTTAGTATTATATCCAATAGTTCCGTGACTATATCAATCTCATTTTTCGGAACCTCTAAACTAGTCAAAAAACTGCCTATCCACTCAATGGCTTCCAAATGGGGTATAGATGTATAGAGATCCACCACGTCTATAGTAAGAAAATTGCATAGTGGGTCTATTTGGAGCTCGTTGATGTCAGAGAGGAAAGACCATGAATCTTTACAGATGTAAGGCACTGTTTTTATATACTTCGAAAGGATTTTATCCACTAGGCATGCACATGGGTAAGTCATAGAAGATCTAGCATCTATGAGTGCTCTCATGGGTGGGTTATAAAGGTCTTTGTGGATCTTTGGAATTCCAAAGATAACAGGTGTCTTAGGTGTAGTAATATCTATATATTGATAGGTATCATTATCAATTTTCCCTGCCAAAAATAGGTCACGGAAATAACCCCTGTTTCTAGAATAGACCATATTCATCTCATTGACAGAAGCTGGTGTATAAGCTGGACTATCCAAGATGCAAAACATTTTATGGATATAATCACCGTTGTCAAAGATGACTAACCCTCCCCCTTTGTCGGGTTTAAAAACCCTCACTGGTAAGTGACAGAGTTCATTTAAGAGCACTTTTTGTCCCTTAGAGATATTATATTTCTCATTCCTAGAACGGTTGTTTCTATTAGAATCTAGATGTCTAAAGTCAAACTCACACACTCTTTCAAAAAGGGACAGGTCAGGATGTATTGGTGGGTTAAACACACTTGACAATTTTAATTTGCAATCATCCTGTTGTATAGGGGTTGAAAACAATAGTCCTAGATTTAACTTTCGTGTAAAACATTTCAAATCAATGATGGTATCTGTCAAATTGAAATGACTACTCGGTACAAAAGTATTCCCAAGAGCCAATAAATCAATTAGTTCTTGTTCTATAGTAAAACTAGAAAAATTGTAGATTTTAAAATCCCCTTTAGTGTTAACCAATATTTTCACACTGGTATCCTGTTGGATATCCAAATAGTTGTCATTATTCAGGCTTGGTTGTTGTTCCATCGTCTGTTCCTGTAGTTCTTCTGGTATTTGTTGTTCCGTTGTCCTAAAAAAACATTATTTTGGTTTTGTTGGCCTTCCCCCTGGAATCATTGGCCATTGTTGTTGTTGTATTTACTGGCCTTTATTCTATTTCTCCGCCGTGGGCCCTCTGGAATATCCAGTTCGTGTTCGTCCTGGATATTGTCCACTACAGAGTCTACTTGGGGCTCTAGGTCCTGTCCATTGGGGTTACATGGTATAACAGTAGAGGTAACCCCACGTTGTACATATGCTGTTGTTAATTTTACATAGGCTTTATTTTGTTGGTAAGCTATCCTGTCTCTGGTTAATTTTTTACCCTTATTGACTTTGAGTTTAACCAGCAAAGCATCTATGCTGTTAAAAATGTGAGCATAGTCATACTTGTATCTTACAAAGTCAATATCCATCTTAATCAGTTTATCCAGATCATTGATCTCGACTGTCAGCATTGAAATATATGACGTATAATGTGTAATCATTAACTCCAACAGTTGGAGACCTTGTTGGTCAAACAGAGCTCGCAGTTCTGTTAAAAATGAATCTTCCGCTAGTAAACCAGTTGGTGCAAAAGAACTACGTAGTCCTTTTGGGACAATTTTGTCACGTACACATTGATTCAAATAGCATACTTCCAACTGCAACTTCCTTAGTTTTAATAATTTTTGATCGAATAATTTAAGTCTACTTACTAAGTTGTCAACAGTAGTTGCCATGTTAACTTCCTGTAGTGCCGGTAGTTCCTGCGAACCTTGTTGTGTAAAAGCAAAGGAATCCAAGGCTGTAATCCATTCGCCTAAGGCTGGAACCCCAATAAGCACGTTTTGTTGACCATTGTTGTCCCTCAACGAATCTGAGGGAACAGACACCGCAGAATTGCTGTTGTCAACCACAGGGTTAACATTCCGTTGCCCTGCTGGAATAGATGGAAAATCCGTAATTCCAGATCCGTTACTAACGCTCATACCGCCAATGTTGTTGCTGCTGCCGTTTCCACGGTCAATGTTGTCCAACCGTGAATTCAGTTGATCCAGTCTTTGTGTAATGACAGCTAGCATTGCTGCCATATCGTTGTTAGAACTGGGTCTTTCTGAAGTCATAGACCCAAAAATGTTCGGACTAGCCGGACTAGATAGTGAACCTGAAGCCATGAGTGCCGACAAACAAACCACAGCAATTGTCCAAAACTTCCAAAAAGAGACAGATATAGCTCCACAATTCACAGATCACGCCAACTGGTATATGATAATCTTAACGCAAGATGATTTTATTTTCCACAATATAACAAAGCGTTTTCGCCAGTCAAAATAGAATAGCTTCTTCAGAGAAACGTTACAACTTTTTGAATATTGGCGCTCTTTATATACACAAAAGACAATCATGCTCTGTATAACATACACGTCACTTCCTTACTTTATAATTTTGTGTGTGCACATACAACCTTTTAAAAAATATTATATCTTAAACTATGAATGTGAAAAGACTTTAAAATTTCTTAAAAAAAGTTTTTTAAAAAAGTTTTAAAAGATTATAAGGTTTTATTAGAAGGGAACTGTCCGTGTCGATCCAACGAACTCCCTTCTTTAAAAGACATCTCATACACAAGGCTAAAATCTCCTGCCGTATCCTTAACCTTGTTCCTTATACAATATGTAATATGATCTTAGAGTAGGGGATTATTTCATCAGTCAGCCCCACTCTTAAACTATTACCTCATCAAAAATATTTTTTGCCATAAATACAATTGATAAACCTAGATACATTTACCGGTGACAAGAATATCCTTAATAGGTGTCACTAAGACACCCTCACTCAATATTAAATGTAGGTGTATCTTTCTAAAAACCGTAACATACAACAATGGCCATATAAAGTACCTTAATGGGTTTGGACCATACCATTTAACACCCAATCCACTCCACAAATTGAATATTTTCAGTTAAAAAATCACTTATTGTATCCCTGGGTACTGTCCAATATTTCCCATGAATTGAACTCTACTGTCCAATATTTCCCATGAATTGAACTATCTAAGATAACTTTTCAATTTGAGGAGACAGGAAATGTTGCAATTATCGTTCAGGCCAGGGGAGTTGAAAGCGTTCAGTTTTATTTGCCACTCCAACTCCCTGGTCTCCAATTTAATGGATGTAGGTCCTCCTCTACTGCTCTGTGGAACATGGTCAATGGCCATAAAATAGAATTTATGTCCTATATTTTGATCTATGTGCTTAGCTAAAGCATTTTCATTATTATGTTTCCTGATAACGTACATATGTTGGTAAATCCTCTCCCTAAACTTACGGTCCGTTTTACCAACATAGTACGCTGGACAACTGTCACAAGTAGCAAGATAAACAACAGACCTAGTTTCACAATTTATCTTGTGACCAATCCAATATTTTTTGCCATTGATTCGGAATGAACTCCCTATTTTCACACTGCTACACCAATTACAGCACCCACAGATGAACGTCCCTTTTTGTTTCAAAAAGGAGTCACCATTTTTATTTCCTTCCAACAGAGTTTTCAAATTCTTCCCCTTCCTATACACAACCGTTGGTTTTGTCCCCAATTTTTCTAATAAAAGTCTATTACTAGAAATAAAAAAACAATTTTTGTAAAGAATAGAACTAATTTCTTTGGACTCGATGTTATATGTTGTAATAAAACTACAAGAATAGCTCCGTATCCCTTCGTCTAACTGTGTTAAAGTAGGTTCCAAATCCATACTTTCTATCACAGGGGTACATGTAAGCACATTATCACTACTGCTAATTGAGATAGTTAGCAAAGGTGTATAGAAACCATTCTCTCTCTTGTTCCTCACCTCTACTATTAGCTCGTTGATTAGTGCTTCAGGGTAATCCCTGTTTTTGAACATGTCAAAAAGAAGCTGACACTCAATATTGAATTTTTCATCAGTGCTACACATCTTTACCGCTCTAATCAGTTGGCCTTTAATGATAGAGCGTTTCTGTTTATATGGGTGTTGACTGGAATAGTGAAGAAATGAGTTGCAATAAGTTGATTTCCTATGTATAGAGGAAGTCAGCAACCCATCCTCTAAGTTCTTTTCCAGTTTGACATCCAAGTAATCCATATTAGATGTAGAAAATTTATGTGCAAACCTGAAGAATTCAGTAGTGTTATTCATATAGGCAAGAAGTTCCAAGGCATCCTGTTCTGAACCCTTGAATACCATAAAGATATCATCCAAGAACCTTGTATAGTAGACTATCCGGTGTTTGTAGTTATAGTTATAGTTAACATTTTCAAGAATGAATCGTTTTTCCCAGTAAGCTACAAAGAGATTTGCTACTGATGGACCACATGTCAGGTTTACACATAAATTTTCTACATCTAATATGGATCACGGACACGCCCCCAGAAGAGTAAAAGTGCCTAAAGTAAACCCCCACGACAGAGTACATTGAAATGTGAATACACACAACACAACACATGCCCTCACAGACTATGAACATAAAATGTTATAAATAAACATATTATATTTTTTTTAAATTGTAAAGATGTTTGCCTGTGAGTGCGCTCGTTAGCACGAGCGTGCCTGTAGTTCAGCCACAGTTAGCAGTAAGTGGAAAAGCATATAAGAACTAACTATGCAAAGTAAGCCAAAAAGCAATAGTGTAGCTGTAGAGATGTTGGCTGAAAAGCAGGCAGTCATGGTTCGAGCCCCCACAACATCAATTTTTATTTTTACTGAAATAAGCACGAAACAAGTCCCTGACATATATGTACACATATAAAATAATATCTTATGTAAAATGTAATGAAATAGGCCATTTATTTTGAAGAAATGTGAAATAACAAAATAATAACAAATGCCAGATGTGCCTATAGCTGAGCTACAGTTTAACAAGTTGAGTGCATTTGCCCGAAGGTGAGCAGTGGTTTAACAGGTGTAAAATGAGTGCCCGAAGGTGAGCAGTGGTTTAACAGGTGTAAAATGAGTGCCCGAAGGTGAGCAGTGGTTTAACAGGTGCAAAATGAGTGCCCATAGGTGAGCAGTGGTTCAACAGGTGCAAAATGAGTTCCCATAGGTGAGCAGTGGTTTAACATGCTGAAACTGTGTACCCCTAGCTGAGCGTAATATGCGTGCTGACAGCCAAATGTAGTGTAAAGCAGCGTAACCCGTTTGCGCGGAGCTGCTCACCGTGCCAACAAGCTAACCAACGGGCAACATTGAGCAAGCTGTAACAAAACTGCCTTTACACAGACACACCTCCTAGCCTGTGTAGACAGTCATAAAATATAGTTCGAACCCAGGATAGCATGCACCATAGTCAAGGTACTGAACCACTAAGCCATGACAGCTGTACTTAGAAATGCAGTAATAGCAAATATATAGGAATGAATAGAAAGAGGAGCATGACAAAGCAGGTTTTGTGAAGCTGATACAATTCCAAAATGACCAATCACAGATAAGTGCGGGAAAAACGGCATATATAAGCCCCATAGGCGGGAATACACAGCATAACCGATTGTAGAACTAACTTGCAGCCAGAATGTCAGGAGTAGGTGAGGTTAGTTGCTTCCGAGCACAGAGGTGGGGTGTTGAGGAGTCCAGATATATGGTTTGGCTCCTTGTCCACAATCATGAGGCCCAACTCATGCAGGGCCAGGTCCTGTGGGGAGCATATAGGGCTGAGGCGTGGGACCGGTTGGCTCATGATCTCACCAGTGCCACAGGGATTCCAAGGACTGGTGAGCAGGTCCGTCACCACCATGCGTACCTGAAGAGACGTAAGCAGGACCAACTGAACCTTTGGATCCAGGAGGCCCGGCAAATGCCCAACGCCCCACTACTGAGTAAGTTACATCTAATTATGTATGTAAGAAATTAACCTAGCTGATATTATGGAGATGTGTATTCCAATATTACTTTATTTATATTACAGCTGCAGGTGTCCGTTCTGTGAACTGCAGAGCTTATGGCGATAGGCTGGTGCGGTTGCGCCACCAGGCAGGTCAATAATCCTCGCCCTGTAATTGTAAATAAATATACAAGTATGACAGTTAGCAAAAGAGTGCAGTGTAGTCACTAAGTAATAAAATGTGCAAGTAACAGTGTAAGAGTGTTTGCAAGTATTGCTTGATTACAAAAGTGTGTTGCAGTCTGAAATCCAAACAGAAAAATGAAAATGTCTGAAATAAAGTCTGAAATAAAGATGCCCCACCTGTAATATAATAGTACACAACCTTCAGCAGGCTGAAAAGTACAGCTGCAGAAGATGAGCAAATCGCATGTGTGAAATATATCCCTGTTGAAATACTGAAACATGACAGAGGTGAGACTGTTGGAAAGGATTGTAATAACTACAGGTAAAACATGTAATAAAGCCTAGAAGTAAGTACCATCCTGAATTGTAAAAATAAAACAAGTGAGAGAGTGTGAGAAAGAGTTATGAATCCACCAATAAAGTAGTAATAACTCCTGAATAAAGTATACAGCAGTTAGTACAGAATGAAATGAATGTGACAAGCAGAACCAAACTGCGAAATGTGTTCAAAATGTTCCTGCAGCTGGAATGTGTATCCCAAAATCTGGATATGTTGCTCTCAGTCTGCAATATGCAGATAGTATGATTGTCTGAAATACCAAACATCCACAGTTGTCTATAGCTATATAAAGCAAATGTAGCAGGATGATGTAGCTGAACAAAGCCAGATATGAACGTGTATGAATAAAAATGAAAATGTATATTGATGTAGCAGTAACATGCCTATCACCAACTTGAAGTAGTTATCACATAGGAAACTGTAGGTAGAACTGTAGTGTGTAGATATCTGCAGCTATTAGAAATGTACAGCATATGTATTGGTATTTGAAGGTGTTAATTATATTTTCTTCACCCTACCCTATAACCACATATAATCCATTCCACGTGAAATTGGTATGTGCAATCACAATTAACACCGCTGGACATTTGTCCTGTTGGGTCATACATATCTGCATCTGCCCTGTTCATACATCCAAACCTGATGGCCTGTTGCCATCAATCAACCCAGCATGTTGTTGGACTGTGTATTGCTGTTCAAATTATGCATGTGTTATGCTCGCTGTTCAATGGTGTGAATATCTGGGTGTTTGGTTAATGGGAATACTAATGCATGCTGTTACAACTAATTGCGAATGGTATTGTATGTTACTAACCCAAACTGTCATGACATAATGCAAAACATAGGACGACAGGGAAGGCGGGTTCCAGCGGACCCACCTCTCCCACCTCAGCTGGCGAGTGCACCTGGCATTAGTGCCCAGTCCAGACCCGCCTCCAGTGGCCCTGTGCCACCTGTGGGTGGAAGCGCTGCAGGAGATGGGGCTCGTCCCCCCTCTGCAAGTGTGGCCAGAGGAGAACCACCACTCACCCTCCATAGCATCCGGACTGTGGTGCGTAGGGAGATCCAGGAATCTGTTCTTGGGCCCCTACGCCAGCTTGAGGCACAGGTGGCACAACTAACGGGCATGCCTGTTGCCCGGCCTACACAGCCCCTAGCACAGCCCCGTCCTGGGCAGTGAAGGTACAGTGGCAACTGCCCATGGGTGGGGATATCAGTTCCACTGTTGTCATCTGTGGGCTCATGGGCTCTGGATATCCAAACATCCGTCCCCGTCAATTGTGTAACCCCCCCACACGTGTCATACACCGCCCCTGTATGCACCTTGTTTGTCTTGTCTGTTGACCTACCCAACCTACCTCCCCAGCTATACCGACTTCCTTTACCTGACATACCACTCTCACCTGAAAAAAAAAAAAAGGGCACTCTGTACCCACAAAAAAATTACGCCCCATACATAGCTGTCCATTTTGCACACATGTCTGCTGGACATGGAAACTGTCAATTACAATTGGCTGTGCAACAAGTATTATTGTTGTCCTTACAACTCTCTCAGGGGTGGAGAGTTTCAAATGTCACACCAAATTACAAACATATGCACAGCTGTTGCTGATGAAGAAATGGGCAGCAGCTATGGGCCTTACCTACATCCCTCCTGCAAAACCCAAGCTTGTTTCCCATCTGACTTACCCTCTTTCTGACCCCTTTTTCACCACTTTCCTGTCTCCTCATTTTCATTTCTTTCAAAGAAAATAGCGCGGGTGTGCGCACGAGTAAGTACTGTTAAGCGGTTGTTAGCGGGTGTGTGCTGAGCTGAACGCCAGTGCGCATGTGGGAGCTTCGCGCAAACCAGCGCTAACCCGGTTGCAACTGCTTAAAATTGCCTTAGTCACTCTGAATGACAGGTCCTGTAGTCTGTTCAAAAGCAAAATAACATCCCACTGTCAGTCCCGAACCCAGGAAACAGTAGTCTGCATGATTTACCACTAAGCCATGACTGTCATATAAGAACATTGTGCTACAATAAATATATCATGTAATAGTAGGAATGAATGTAAAGGGAATATAGGATGTGTAGTACACAAAGCATGTCATGTATATTTACTGTCAAATCTAGTGGATGTCTGTAATAGTAGTGTGTGAAGAGAAACAGCCATGCTAGTTGGTAGCTAGTAGGTAATAATGTCAGTTATGATATATATAAATATATGTATATATATATATATATATATATATATATATATATATATATATATAGTTGTAGGTGTCAGTGTACATACACACTTAGTACAGGAAACAGGAGAGATGAATGGAGAAATGTTAATCTACAACACAGCCTGACTTATGAGAGAGAGATACTAACCTTTACACTCACACAACAGTGTCGACAGCATACCAGCATTGTCCCCACCCTTACAATCTGAAAGGGCAACGCCTATCTCACATACCCGTTTATAGCACTGTCCTGAAATCACAGTGAGAACTGCAATCAGTACACAACTGGCTGCATGCAATTAGCAAATGTTGGCTAACAAATGGTGCAGAGGCCATCACATGGACATATGCAGATACCTACAAAAGCATCCTGTACTCCCAGTCCACACATGCAATACTTTCATTGCACCGTTTGGAGGCAGAGAGAGAGAGAGAGAGAGAGAGAGAGAGAGAGAGAGAAAGAAAGACAAAAAGAAAATAAAAACACAAACAAAAACTACACTTAAGAAAAACTAAGTTGAAGCTGTCATCAGTGACAGTATCAAGCTGGGCTAGCAGCAGCAGGAACCTATACAAACGGTAACGCAATCAGCTGTGACAAACACACGTAATGTAAAGTAACAATTTAATAGTCAACATACTGTGAACCCTCCATATGTGTTATTGGTCTGTATCTATATGTATGTCTATGTGATAAGTTGTGTGTACGTTGTTTCACCCAAAGGGGATTACTATACATTTCATGCCATTCAGTGTTAGGCCGTGATTCTGGCACCAGTTGTCCGTTTCAGTGAGGCCTGTCTGTAGGATGTGTGTGTCAGCTGGTGTATCGACTATGGCGCCTAGCTTGCAGTCATCTGGGAACTTTGTCATCCACAACCCGCCCATGTTTGCTTTCACATCTGAGAAGTAAATGCCAAACAAGAGGGGTCCTAGGACAGAGCCCTGTGGAATACCACTTGTGACTGGCTTTGAGTCTGACATGGCTCCCGCATATTTGACTGTATGGATTCTGTTGTTCAACCAGTTTGCAACCCATCATGTGACATATGTATTAACAATTAAGCTGATGAGCTTGTCTATGATGCCTGAGTGGGGTATTGTGTTGAAGGCCTTAGGCAAGTCCAGGTAAGCTGTATGGACTGCTTTGCCCTCATCAATGGCCGTAGTGACTGTTTTGAAAAAGTCAACCAGGTTCAAAAGGCAGGATCAGCCCTTCACAGAGCCAAACTGGGTGGGATCAAGTGTCTGTAGGTCCCCTATATCGCTGTATATGAGTTCCATAATGAATCTTTCCATAGCTTTGCAGACCAGGCTGGTTAAGCTTATGGTGTGGTAGTTCCCAGGGTCTGTAGAGGTGCCTCCTTTGTGGAGTGGGACCACTGGTGCTGTACACCAGTGTTCAGGTACATATCCCGTAGTAAGGCTAAGGTTAAATATCAATTTTATATGCGGTTGTAGCTCCCCTTGGAGTTCACGTAGCACACATCCAGGGATACCATCAGGTCCCATTGATGCTGTGTATTCTGCTTTTCTGAGGGCGGCCCTCACCTGGACATCTGAGATGACAGGGAGGTTACATTCAGATGTGATAAGTATTTCTCCTTTTGGGGGAGAGGGAGGGTGGACATTTGCACTGAACCTGTCTGCCAGAATGTTGCCAATATCTGTGGGTTCAGTGAATATTATGTAGGTGTGTACTAACTCTGAGCATATCTGAGGCTTTTGGTCCATGTTTCTAACAAAACTGAAGAAGGCCTTGTGGTTATCTTTAGTGTCCTTGGCCATGTCTCTCTCAGAGTTGGCCTTGGATGTTGTCATGAGAGAACTTAGCTTTTTACTAGTGATGACCACAGATGCCTTCCCTTTATGTGATTCTGATCTGTCCTGGAGTAGCCTCCTTCTATCGTTATACAATCTGTCTTTGGCTGGGGTCCACCAGACAGGATGCTTAACCTTGGTGCATAGGGTCTGGGTTAGAATTGTGTGTGCATGTTCCATGCATTCTTGGGGATGTCCGTGGGAAGCATTTGCAAAGGGGTCAGCATTGTGGGTTGTGGCTTCCACTGGCCCAGTGGGCTGCATGGATACCATCTCAGTCATAACAAGTGAAAATCTGTCTATTCACATATATTTCAAAGTAGACTACTGTGCTGGTGGTGGTGGTGGGATATGTACATCCAGGCCGATTAGTTTGTGTCCAGATCACACTAGTGGATGACGTTCCACATACAGTACCTTGTTATGAACCCCCAGAGTGAGGTGGTGCATTGGACCTGTCTCAGTGTGCTGACTGATGGGGCTTGGTACTATGTTGTATGGAATGTGGCAGGAATTGTTGCACAGGTGTCGGCTGAGCACTGATATCTGGCCATGTACATGTGTATCCACCAAGAGACACACACGTGCTACATATGGGAGTAGTAGTATATCACTACAGTTGAGTATCATGTATAGTATGTGTGCCATATTTTGCTGACATAGTTTGGTGATATCCTGTTTGTGTTCTCTTTCAGGGACATGGCGCGTCAGCAAAATCCTGCCTACTCTGCTGAAGAAGATGAAGAGATACACCAGAGTCTGGTGCGGGATTATGACATACTGTTTTCCTGCACCAGCCAGAATCAGCAGGAGAGGGCTGCACTGTGGCAAGACCTTGTCCATAGGGTAAATGACATTGGCACGCATAATAGGACATATGAGCAGGTACGACATCACTGCAGTGATTTAATCAGAAATGTCCATCAGCGTGAGTCGGATATCCACAGGCAACAGGTCGCCACAGGAGGTGGGGTGGCCACACATCCCCCCCTCACCAGACTGGAGGGGCTACTCCTAGGTGTTGTGACTCCAGCCCAGGAACATCAACAGCAACACACCTGCATTATGATGGAGGCTGGAGCCACACAGCAACACGACATGGAGCGTGCAGGTAATATGCCATATGTACACTTGACTGTTCTGTACGCTGTTAGTTTATGCATGTGCAAGGTGTGTCCTTGGTATGTAGTTGTCAACATAGTATGTAATTGTGCAGGTGTGATATTGCCAATATCAGCAGCTGACATGTGAAAGGCAACTGTTGTACTACTGAACTGTATCATACGCAGTATCAATGGCACAGTTGTGCCCACTGACATCAATCCCCTCATTTCTGCAGGTCCCTCCGGTGTTACAGCAAGGCAGCCCATCCATGCTGGTGAGTGTGTATTAACAATACCTATAATAGTCCTGATAGTGCTAGTAATAATAGTGTAACTCAGTAGTGCTCTGTGTGTATACTGCGGGGTGTGCATGTGTGCATGTGTGCGTGTGTCCATGTGTTCATGTGTCCACGTGTGCTTGTGTGCATGTGTGCTTGTGTGCATGTGTGCATCACTGTAACATTGTGTAGACATTGTAAACTGTGTTTCCTGTCTTCCTCCCACAGGTTCTGGTGCTGCTCAGGTGTCCTGCAGCAGGGAACCTGAATCTGGTGCCACAGGTACTGATAATGATGATATCTGTGTAATGGCACAGGAAGGTGTGTCAGGGTCTGTCAGCCAATTGACAGTACACAGCTGTCAACCCCATCATTGCGAACAGTCATCCTGCCAGTACATCCTATGTCACCAATGTCCCTAGGTGATGGACAGGATTCAGTGGGCATTGACCAGGGTAATGTGGTATCTGTGGCACATGCTTCCCCACACAGCAGCCATGGGCAGGGACCTGAGATGGTACCACACATACAGTTGCCCATGGGTTCTCCTGGGAGCATCCGTGGGCGTAATGCCTCTGGCAGACGTGCCCAAAGAGGTCTGTCAACCTCAGCTATGTTTCTGGCTGTCATGCAGGCACAGTCACGTATGGAAAGATACTTCAGACAGGGTCTGAGGGAGCTGAGAGCATGTCGCACATCCATGACTGACAGTATGCGTGACATTGCGGATGCTATCCATAACTTCACCAATGTCATAGACAGACGTTGTGGGGACATATTACAGCAGTTCCACAACTAAATGTCCATGAGCTAGGGCAATGGTGGATGGTTGCGGCGTCGACATGGCCGTATGCCAGCCACAGCAGCAGCTGGCAGTTGGCACGGATGACAACAGGCCCGCGGATGCGCCCATAGTACCAGCAGCAGTCCCAGCAATGCTGGGTCTGTGCTGTCATCAGACCGCCCCAGGAGACCATGTGCATGTGGCTCTGGACAGTTCCAACAGGGACCTGTGTCCAGTCAATGAACACCCACTTCTGATGACAGTACCCAGTCTGGCTTAGTACCGGATACAGTCCGTAGCACCCCTGCCAGGCACAGGTACCATGTCCGTGGCCACAGACACTGATCTGTATGACCTGCCAGGTGCAGTCTGTGGCTGTCCACAAACTCCAGTATATGGCAGCCATGAGGTGGAACTGTGTGCATGCATACACACATGCAAAATGTTAACACCTAGGGCTACCACATACATGCACACACTGCATCATCAGTGCCCCACCCTGTACTGCTGTCCCTCACCAACACACATACACATACATGTCAATTGGTGGTATCAGTGGCAGACTCAGACATACCTAGTTCACACCCTGTGCATATGATGAAACTGTGCCACCTCCTGCAATCTCCAACATCAGTGCAGGTACAGGTTAACATGTTGCTGATGCACAGGGTGACTACATAGAAGTATATTACTAGTATCATGTTGGTAACAGTACAGTGCGCTGATATGATTGTGTGTATATCCCAGCATGCCTGATGCAGTAACTGTATGACTGTCCTGAATTGTAATCTACACCCATAGCAAGTACCATAGTATAACAGCTGCACATTATTGCATACCAGTGGTAAGGATGTCAACAGATAGCCACATACATAGGTAGCATAGGGGAGAAGGTAATGCAAGTAGTGATACGCAATGATGGACATGTACACTAATGGTGGCATGTTGCCCACAATGACTATGCAATGTGGATGTTTGCGCATGTTGATATGTGTGCAGTACCAATTTAATTTAAATTAAATTAGATTTTAAATAATATCAGTTTTACCATGGACATCTGAGCTGTGCATTCCTGGGTACATGTTTATAGTGCCTGCATATTTGCACTGTTACCTACTGGAAGTGGTACCCCTTCTTTGCTGTACAATGGACTACTTCCAGCCCTGCTTACTGTAGCTTTGTTTGCATGCATGTTTGCTTGAGGTTCCCTGGAACACTGATTCCACCTGCAATGCAGATTTACAGAGCTTCTGTGGATTCCTAGTGACATCTGCATAGCGTACTATACGTATGTCAATGTCTCACTTGACAGAACGTCACTGTCTGTCCTGTTCGCATGCACGTTGCCTGTGACACATTGCATATGACCTACCTGGCATTTGCCCACATGTGCAGTCATAAATGCCAGCGCTATAAAATCAGAAGCAGTACAGCCACACATACTCACCTTCAGTATGTTGTTCCCCATTGGCCCTATGTGTTGGTAATCACCATGGCAATCACACTACTATGGTAGCATGTGCAAAGGTAACTTGTGAATCACCTCTATGGTCCAGTTGTGGTATATGTGAGTCATGTGGCAATGTCACAGCTGCCACATGTATGCAGTCAACCCTGTCCCCTGGCCAGAAACGTACAACACATGTGTGAGATGCAACCACATAGCCAATCTGGGGACTGAGCACTCTGAATCCAGTACTGCCATACCCTGTCAGGTGGCATGACATACTACAGTGACTACAATACCAGTCTGACATAGACCTGCACTGACAGCAATCCAAACACATGAACATACTGGGGCATACTTGGAGCCGCAGAATAGCATCCTGCCTGAGCATCACACACCTCCGCAGCTGGCACACAGGCATACATTAAGTCGGAAGAGAGCACATGCCACACATGGTACAAACATCCTGTATGCCAAACACTTACAGCCTGTAGGGCTACACAACACACCTGCTACAGATGTGTCAGGTACCTCTCTTGTCCGGTGCAGTGGGGTCCCGCTCAACAGGCTGTACATGGTGAAGGTCACAGTGATATGCCCGTGGGGCACTATGGTCCACCATATAACACATTCATACAGGTCAGTCAGAGGCATGGACACATATGACTCAGTCATTGTCCATGCCACTATGGATGACCTGAGACGTACCTCCCTGGACTACATGATAGGGAACATAGACGGGCTCTCCCAGCATGTGGCACGGGCTGGTATGAGCCTGACCTTGGTTGCCATCATGCCCTCACCAGGTATGCTATCACAATATGTAGGAAGGGTGTTCTATGTTTACATTTTGCTCAATCTCCAATGTCATTCATAGGGTATCCAATGGCTGTCAGCGTGTGCTTACATAGGTTCATAGGTTCATAGGTTCGTACTAGGCTATCTGCCCTAGGGCATTTATAAGCCTAGCCAGAGTGTATGTGGCTTACACCACCCCTTAGGATGAGAATACTATGCCCTTTTAGGGTTTAGTTTACTATGCCTCTGTCTAGTAGTGACACAGAGATGACCCCCGGGGTAAACCTACGATCTCCCATCCACTCGTTGAGATTTCTCTTGAATAGAGTCAGTGAGGGGCTCTGCCTAACATGGACTGGGATTTGCGAGGGGCAGCTTGCACGTGTCACCCATGGGCCATTGTATATTGGCAAAGCCTCTTGATACACACATAGTGCCTTTTGCTGCAGGGCTCAGATTACATAGCCACCTCCGCAGGTATCACACGGGATAGGACACTAACAGTAATGCTACACAACACCAGCAGTGTACACCGCAAGATGCATGCACTGGACACTGTCCTCAGCACGGTAAACTGCAATATCTGTGCAGTAACAGATTCCTGATTCACGGCTCACAGGTGCAACCCATCACTGCCAGGTTATACCTCATACCATGCCTGTCGTCCCCTACACATGTACCACACATGAACAGGGGGGAGGTATCTCAAGGCACCACAGTTACACACACCTCCAGGTTGATGGCATACCACAAAGCATCAGGGCCTATCCATGTGCAGCTAACAGTGTGTTGGACTGCCTTCTGGTTCATAGCCTGGCACACACAACCCTCCCATACACAGGAAACCCACCCGTCCTCCCTAACAACACTGGGTATATGATGGTCTCTACATATGTCTTTATATGGCTGGACTGCATCCAGCCGAACATTGTGTGTGAGCATTACTGTAGCTACAACACACTAGCTGAAAGGTTCCCAGCATGTAGTCACTGAATTGCAGTGGAACAACATGTTACCACTCCCACAACAGGTGGGAACATGTAGCACCTGTTCATCGACTACATGTAGACTATATGGCCCAGACCAGATGTGTATCCCCCGCTGTTAGGATGATACCATATACAACCCACACTGTATATACATATACCGCATGCAGCCCCTGCACAGTAAGACACAGTCATAATGTTATGCAGTGCAAATACCATTTATTCACTTGAGGCATGTCAGACATGGGAACTATTGAAGGTCACAGGTATATATGTGTATGTGGCACACACATACATCATGTGTGCATTGCCATTGCTGGTTTAAGAAATGTCATGCATTGTTATGAAAAACAACCCACACATGGGCATTTTGTGTGACACAAACACACGTGGCAGTTGTGGGTTTCCAAAACATACCTATCTGTGCTCTGACAGTAGTAATAGACCCAGTAGGGGAGCACACTATTTGCATTACTGGGCAATTTGCCCTGTTTGGCTGTACTTATAGTGTGGTGACATCACCTGTGTTTACTGGGG
Organism: Protopterus annectens; assembly: GCF_019279795.1. NCBI lineage: Eukaryota > Metazoa > Chordata > Ceratodontiformes > Protopteridae > Protopterus > Protopterus annectens. The sequence continues at coordinate 1,554,911,155 of NC_056735.1, forward strand.
GAATATGCAGCATCTGGTGTATTGTAGTAGTTGCCAAAAGGAACTGTTCTCTCACACTTGCAATTACACACACCCTACTACCCCCCCCCCATTTTGTGTGACACAAACACACGTGGCAGTTGTGGGTTTCCAAAGCATACCTATCTGTGCTCTGACAGTAGTAATAGACCCAGTAGCAGAGCGCACTATTTGCGTTACTGGGCAATTTGCCCTGTTTGGCTGTACTTATAGTGTGGTGACATCACCTGTGTTTACTGGGGGAATATGCAGCATCTGGTGTATTGTAGTAGTTGCCAAAAGGAACTGTTCCCTCATGCTTGTAATTACACACACCCTACTACCCCCCCCCCCACACACACACACACTTTCCGGATTCATACCTCTACCTAACTATGTTATGACACTTGAAAGAAACGCATTAGCGAAGCGCACTATTCGAATTACTGGAAAATTCCTCTTCTCCGGCTGTAGTTATAGGGTGCTGACATCATCAGTGTTTAGAAAGGGGAATATGCATCCTGTAGTATGTTTTCCCAGTTGCCAAAAGGGGGATTTCCCTCACACAGACTTGCACACACAACAACCCCAGTCACCCACACTGAGCATTTGCAGGATTCAAACCCCTACCTAACTATATTATGACACTTTAGGGAGACGCATTAGCAGAGCACGCTATCCGAATTACTGGGCATCTGGTCTGCACCTGCAGTATTTATAGGGTGCTGACATCATTATTTCTACAGAGGTATGTACATCTAGTACTACCTGTCAGGTGGGGGATAGCATATATATGCATTTGCAGCCACCTACTTCAGGGTCAGATATGCACATCGCACTGGCAGGATATGTTCTATACCATGCTTCGTGACCACACGACCTGTAACACACAACACAACCAGTCCAGAACACCCCTCCCACATCCAGGACACACACTTTGCTTCCCTGGGAACAGTGCCAGGATATGCAGGTGTTCACATATACCATTCCAGTTGTTAACGTCAGGTACAGGCATATTGTGTGTGGGAACTACTCAGGCCTCTACAACATTACCCTACAGCCACTACAATTTGTGAGTCCATGTGCTATGGCAGAACCACTCACCACAGCCACAAGTGGGAATACATATTGCACCTGACCATCTGCAACATGGGTACTCACTGTTCCACACCAGAGGTAGTCCACCATTGTTGTTATGTGACCATACCCTCCTTTCCCTGGACATCCATATCCCATCCCCACCCCCAGGCAAGGTTGTCACTGCAAACATACTGTATTTATCACAAGCAGACTTTACACTTGTGAAGACTGGGGTGGAAGACTTCAAAGGACCCATGCTGGGGGAGTATACAGGCCACTCTGCATAATCCTTGACAATTGCATTCTATGAGCATGTGGAAGGTTTGCATTGATCATGCTATCCCAAATATACCCATGACTGCTCCATAACAGGACACCTGTCAGGTGTACACCAGCCATATATGAGCTGTCCAACAGACAGAGAGAGCTAATACATTGCAGAGCAGTAGCCCACAGAGGGAGGACATCTATGAACAGTACCGGCACGACACTTCAATCCCACATAATCATCACGACACAGTGTTGACAGTGAAATTGTCCAGACAATGCAGATAAGGCTTCACTCAGTCTGTTATTGACACCCACTTACTGTTAGAGGTCCTCAGCAACCATCTTCCAGCACACACCAACAACATGGATGTGGCTTAGCACATTCAAACCCTGGGATCTCCACTGTGTCCCTGCTTGACAGAGGCACAGCACACTAGCCTCACACGGTGCCTTATGTGACCTACTTTACAGTGGCACAGTAGCCTACTGTACTGGGGAGGCAGACATCAAGCACACTCTGACTAAGCTGTCATTCCCTAGGGCAAACAGCCTAGTGTTGACCTCTACACCCATATGTTTAATTGTCAGATGCACATTATTTGTTGCTGATAGACTGTTTGCAGGTCTTTATTGCCATAGCATTCCCTGTTTGTATGAACAACGTGTGTATCTGTGGAAGATGTTTGCATATGGGAGGGATCCACTATATCACGTATGTATCTGTAGTCATTTAACTGTGTGCACTGGGCAGATTGCTGTAATGTGGTTGGTTCCTGTAATAACACGTACACATACCAGATATGTGTGGCCAACTGCTAAACTGAGATTTGGCCCAAGTGTGTGAGCATGCCCAGTTCAGCCTTCCCATGGCATGTTGTCTGACATATGTCTCATTTATCAAAGTGTGCGAGCATGCCCAGTGTGTGCTTTCCATATATTGAACTCTGCAGCCCACCACATTTGTGGATGAGTGTAAACTTCAACAATATCACCCGTTTATGGTTGTATGTTGTGTGTCATGTTGTGTAGTTACTGTCCAACTGCTTTGTGCATGAACACAACAGGGATTATACTGTGCCTGCTGGGTTTGCATGGGATACTTTGCATACAGTTGTCAACATCCTTTCATACTGACCTAACACTGTAGTACCGTATAGTGTACTGGTTCAGTACTTTCACTGTGGTGGACAGTATCCTGGGCTTTAGTCCTATCACTGCTTTACATTTCCATAGTGAGCACAACAGCCTGGTTAGGGGCCAGTTGTGCACATCTGACCATGTTGCATTATGTTCAGATATGAACTACTTATACCAGGCTTGTCCAACATTGGTAGTGTATTCCACAACATAGGTGTACATTGGCAAACAGTAGCAATGTGCCCTAGACCATTTCTAATGCTAGTCGGAGAGTGTGGTTGTCCTTCGACACACATTGTAAGTGGAGTTTGCCATGACATATGTCATGGTTAGTACACTGTGCCTCCGTCTACCTGTGACATAACAGTGATACCCATGGTAAACCTACCATCTCCCATCCACTCATCATGATTCCTCTTGAGGAGAATCGATGAGTGACTCTATGGATAACCTGCAATGGGAGTTTACTCATGAGTGGGGGTGACATCTGTGTTATGGTTCATGCAGTACAGCTTGTCCTATGTATGTCAGTGCTGGGGTTCAGGTCTCTCATGTGCATAGCTCACTGCCATTCAGATTGTACAAGGTGCAGCATGTTCATAGATTCCAGCTTGGACATGGCTTCATACCTCAGGCACAGCTTGCCTCTGGATGGGCAGTATGGCAGTGTGTGGAGCTGCAGTTTGTTTAATCAGGCAACACATGCCATCTGTTCAAGCTCTTTGATACTCCTGGTGAGGTACTGTTGGGGACTTTACAGTTGATGGAGGTGTCTGCTGAGGTACATCCCACAGGGGCTATTGTAGTCAATTGTAATGCTGATGAAGGATGACTGCAGAGCCACAATGACCTCCCCTTATCTAGATCTGACTACCTTCATGATTAGGTGGGTATATGGTGTGTTTCTGTGAACACTACAGCCACATGTCTGTCCAATGCAGGATATCTATCACCTTGTGTCCCCAGGTCTCTCATTACATGTTAGGTACGTAATGGGTTAACACCTATGTGGTAATTGGTGGGCACTTACTGTATAGCCACGGGGGTTGACTATACACTTTTCTGCAATTAGCTTGCTGACATGGCTATGGCACCAGTTGTCTGTTTCTATGTGGCCCTTTTGTGGGATGCTTGTGTCAGCTGGAAGGTCAGATATGGTGGGCAGTTTGTAGTCCTCTGCATACATGTTCAGACACAGTCCTTCCATGTTGGCCTGTACCTATGGGACATATATACCAAACGAGGGAGGTCCCAGGACCAAGCCTTGTGGGAAGCCAGTTATATCTGGTTTGTAGTCTGCATGGCTGCAGCATGTCTGACCATGTCAGTTCTGTCCTTGGTCTGGTTTGCAACCCCTCTACTGACATAGGGGTTTATATTTAAGCTGGTGAGCATATCTATAATGAACACGTATGGTATTGTATGGAAGCATTTGCAAGGTCCAGCTACGCTGTGTGGACCACATTGCCCTCATCAATGACCTTAATGACTGTTTCAAATGAGTCAAACATGTTTAGGGGCAGGATCTGCACTTCAGAAAGCCACACTGGGTAGGGTTCAGTGTCAAACAATAACAAATTGAGGATCCTTGTCAGCAGAAACACCACAATAAAGCCTTAACGCGTTTTATTTAAAATATCCAACAGAGCGTTTTCGCCACAGTAAACCGTGGCTTCTTCAGAGGCAATAAAAATCTAACATAAAACACTCCGTTTAAATCAGGTGCGGTCAGGAAGTGACATCTTCCTATTTCCTGATAACGGCAGCAATTTTCTTTAAAAATTATAACCATTTATAAACATTTATGTACATGCACACAACTCAATGCACTACAAGGCATATCCACAATCAGTACCATCACAGCATATAAAACTTTCCAAAAACAACATAAATTAAGAATATAAGTGTTAAAAATATATCAACACAGGACCAGACACTCAATATGAGAAACATCTCCTAAAAAGTATGTATAATTTATGCAGAACTGTAATTACAAGTTACTGCTGACTATTAATGACACCCTAAAGTATACTTAAAAATATACAGTCTTATACCTACAAACAAATATGAACAAATTTAATTTGGAACCCAAAAATATAGGGAAGCTCATTAATAGGACAAAAAAATATGTATATATATATATATATGTCCTAATTATCAGATTGTCACAAACACCTATATAAACTAAAAGGGAACCTGCTCGCCCCTATCTACATGGAGGTGGCAAACAAGAATAAAATTGCCAAAAACAGGGGGCCAAATGGTCTATCTAAGATAGCTTTTTAATTTTAGTACAGGAGCTATATTGCAGTTACTATTCAACCCAGGATGCCTAAATGCATCTAGACGTAACTGCCATTCCAGTTCCCGATTTTCCAAAATTAACGAGAAAGGACCACCCCTAACCTTTAATGGTACATGGTCAATGGCCATAAATTGGAAGCTATGACCTGGATTCAGAGCTATATGCTTTGCCAGTGCGTTGTCCTCCTTGTTGTTCTTAATCGCATACAAATGTTCATACATTCGGTCTCGGACACGTCGGTCCGTTTTCCCGATGTAGAACCCTTGGCAACAGTTACACATGGCAATGTAAATAATAGATTTACTCTCACAATTAAGAGTAAACCGGATGTCATACTTCTTGTCCCTGACTTTAAATGTCTCACCAGTTCGGACCTTATTACAAAATTTACAAAAACCACATTTGAACATACCTCTCCTTTTGTGAAATGTATTTTGGGGTACGTCCCTTTGTAATAATTCCTTGAGATTATTTGATCTCCTAAAAATAAATCTGGGCTCACTACCTAGTTTTTCAAACAAAAATGAGTTAGAAGATATGAGATGCCAGTTCTTCCGTATTATATCCAGAATCCCTTTAGAATTCTTGCTAAAGGTAGTGATAAAACTCAAGGAGAAGTCAAATTCTTCACCTATTGATGTTGTTGTGGCCATCACCCCATTATCAAGTTTAAACTCATCCGGACCTATATTAGTACTGGGGTCAACGTGTGCAGGATTTTGTTGGAATAATAAAGGTTTATAAAAACCATTGGTCCTTTTAAGAGTAACTTCCCCAATGAGGTCTAGCAGCATTTTGTCAGGGTACCCTCGATTAATAAACATCTCTCTCAGTAAAGCACATTCCAATTTATGGCCATTGACCATGTACCATTAAAGGTTAGGGGTGGTCCTTTCTCGTTAATTTTGGAAAATCGGGAACTGGAATGGCAGTTACGTCTAGATGCATTTAGGCATCCTGGGTTGAATAGTAACTGCAATATAGCTCCTGTACTAAAATTAAAAAGCTATCTTAGATAGACCATTTGGCCCCCTGTTTTTGGCAATTTTATTCTTGTTTGCCACCTCCATGTAGATAGGGGCGAGCAGGTTCCCTTTTAGTTTATATAGGTGTTTGTGACAATCTGATAATTAGGACATATATATATATATACATATTTTTTTGTCCTATTAATGAGCTTCCCTATATTTTTGGGTTCCAAATTAAATTTGTTCATATTTGTTTGTAGGTATAAGACTGTATATTTTTAAGTATACTTTAGGGTGTCATTAATAGTCAGCAGTAACTTGTAATTACAGTTCTGCATAAATTATACATACTTTTTAGGAGATGTTTCTCATATTGAGTGTCTGGTCCTGTGTTGATATATTTTTAACACTTATATTCTTAATTTATGTTGTTTTTGGAAAGTTTTATGCTGTGATGGTACTGATTGTGGATATGCCTTGTAGTGCATTGAGTTGTGTGCATGTACATAAATGTTTATAAATGGTTATAATTTTTAAAGAAAATTGCTGCCATTATCAGGAAATAGGAAGATGTCACTTCCTGACCGCACCTGATTTAAACGGAGTGTTTTATGTTAGATTTTTATTGCCTCTGAAGAAGCCACGGTTTACTGTATGTAAAACGCCTGTTGGATATTTTAAATAAAACGCGTTAAGGCTTTATTGTGGTGTTTCTGCTGACAAGGATCCTCAATTTGTTATTGTTTGGTTTTGGTTTTCCTTTTTTTTTGTTAGGGTTCAGTGTCAGTAGGTCTCCAATATCTTTATGTCTGCGGTACATGCTGATCCTTTCCATAGCTGTGCAGACCAAGCTTGTCAGGATTCTGGGGTGGTAGTTTGCAGTATCCATTCAGGCAACACATTTGTTGAGAAGGACCACTGTTGTTGTACACTGCTCTTTGGGTACATATCCTGTGGTAAGGCTGACATTGAGTAGTAGTGTGATTTGGCATTCTATTCTTCTTGGAGTCCATGTTGGTCTCAGCCCAGGACACCATCTCATACCATTGCTGCTGTGTGTTTTGCTTTGTAGATGCTGGCTGTTACCTCAGCATCTGCAATGTCAGGGGGCCAGCAGTCTGCTGGGATAGATATTTTGCATTTTGAGAGGGGGGTTTGCACTGCACCTGTCAGGTTGTATGTTGGCAATATGTGTGTGTGTTTGGTATGTTGTTTGTAATATTTGTGTGATTCAGAGCATATCTGTGAATTCCCAACACAGTTCCTACCATCAGTTGAGTAAGCCTTGGGATTATCCTTAGTGTCCTGTACAATTTGTATCTTCATAGGTTCATAGGTTCATACTAGGCTATCCACCCTAGGGCATTTGTAAGCCTAGCCAGAGTGTGTGTGTCTTTTGCAGACCCTTGCTATGTGAATTTTATAGCCATTTATGATTTACTTTACTGTGCCACTGTCTGGACGTGACACAGTGAAGACCCCCAGTATACATCTACGATCATACATCCACTTGGCAAGATTCCTGTTGAAGAGTGTCAGTGAGGGGCTCTGCCCAACATGGAGTGGGATTCTGTTCCAGGGTGTGGGGAGCCTCTGGGTTATGTATCCGTCCCTCCAGCACATTCTATTTCATTATGTGTTGAGGTTGACATCTCTCACTCCCACAGCTCCAATGGCTTTGAGTTTTCTGGGGTGGAGCATGTCCATTACTCCTGTGTTGGACATGGCCTTGTACAACAGACATACAATGCCTTTGTGTAGGCAGTATGTGCCTGCATTCAGCTGGGGTGTCTACAGCCAGGCAGCATATGACATATATTTGAGACCCTTTATCCTCTTGGTGAGGTACCTTTGAGGTCTTTCTAACTGCTGCAGATGTCAGGTAAGGTACATCCCAAATGAGGCATTGTACTAGATTATGGGTCTGATAAGAGAACAGTACAGGGGCACAATGACCTCTGTTGACATAAATGTGAATCCTTTCATGGTACGGTGTCCAATATAGACAGTCTTCCTAGCCACATTGGCAATGTGAGTGTCACATAACAGGTTACTGTCCACTTGTGTCCCTAGGTCCCTGATTACTCCTTCCATACAAAATGTTTTACCACCTATGTGGTAATTTGTGAGTACATTGTTTGGTATTTGGTGGGACATTCATACTGTCCATTGTCTTCAGGATGTCTGGGTGGGGTTCCTGTGTGTGAGAGTGTGGTCTGTAGCATGCTACAGACTGTACAGCAGTTTTGCCTGTGGTTAGATGCACATGGGTGGTCTCCGATGCTTCATGCATTGTCAGTTACCTGGACGTATGAGTGTCTGTGCTGAATATGGATACTCCCTCTCCTTTTATGTTTTGGTCCAGGTTTTGGGGCCATAACGCATGATATGAGGTATAACCTGGTAGTGCTGGTGTGCTGTCAGTAGGCTTGCATCAGTTTTGTGTCACTGCACAGACATCGATGTTCTCCATACTGGGGGGGGGGGGCCTCAAGAGCATGCATATTGCAGTTTACACATCTGGCATTGGTCAGCATTACCCTTATGTTTCTTACCACTTATGTTTTCTAGGGTGGTGGGTTAGTCTTTTCAGCCTTGCCTACGTAAGGCTCTATGGAGGTGGCAAAAGCCTTATCCAATATCCAGATGCCTAGGGGTAACAGGTGCAAGCCATCCCTGGAACAGCAGCATGGCTTGTTAGGCATGACATCCCAAGCAGACAGACATTAGATCCTCTTGGAATGACAGCAGTAATTGTCCCACTTGTTGAAGCTTATCATTCTGTGTTTGTACTGTGGCATCATTCTTGGTGAGGGTAGGATGCTGCAAACGGTCAGTGTCATACTGGCCTGGAGTACATACTCAGAGAGCTCATCTATGTCTCATTTCATGTAGTCCAGGGAGGTACAGCTCAGGTCATTCACACCAGCATGGACAATGACTGCATCATATTTCTACTTGCTTTGGGGTGACCTGCGTACTTGTGTTATGTGGTGTACTGTAGCAGCCTACAGGCAGCTTACTGTACCCTTTCCCTTGTTCAGTCTGGTGAGCAGGACAGCAGTGTGTCTGACTATGGGGTCACCTATTACAACTGTATCAGGCATGTTGTTTCTCCTTCTGGCCTGTGACTGTTTGGCACACCAGCTTTGTGTACTATGTGTTGCATGTGCTATGTTCGGAGGTTGTGGTTGCTTGGGGGTCTGCTTTGGAGGCCTCTGTTGGTGTGGTGTCTTTGTAATTAGGTCCTCCGGGAATGTTTTTCTGTGTTTATGTCTTTGGTTTGCAGTTGTGATAGGTCTATGTGGGACTGGGTTTGTGTTGTGTGTGGTTACCTTCTCCTCTTGACTAGTTTTGACAGTACTGAGTTGAGGGAGCTTGGCCTCTGGTTTGGATAAATGGTTGCATCTCTCACATTTATTTGTATTTCTTGGGGGGAGTTGGGGTTGTCTGTGTACTTGGGGCAAGTGTAACATTGCCTCAGGATTCACAGATTCAACTTGTTGTAGCTGGCCTTAGTGGATTGTATGTGTGGACATATTTTATTGCCATACTACTGATCAATGATTACTTCCCTTTTTATGTTTGCTCTATCATGTAGTAGCTTCCTCATTCTCTTGCATGCTTTGGTAATGGCTGGAATCCAGCATGCCAGATGCCTGCGTGTATGGCATTGTGTCTTGTTGTTATTTGTGATTGCATAATCCAAGCATTCCTGGCTGTGTTCATGGAATGCCTGTATAACAGGTTCTGAGGTGTGGCCCATATTTTGCACCTGCACAGGGCCTTTAATGGATTCCACATCAGTTTGGAGGAGTGCAACTTATGCTTTACACATGTTTTTCACTGTGGTTTTCTGGCCAGGGACTATGGTCAGGATGTGTATATCTAGTGTCATTACTCTATGGTCTGGTCTTACCAGTGAGGGATACACTTCTCATCTTGCCATCCAGTACCCATGTTGCTGATTATCACATCCAGTATGCTTACCCCTCTTGTGGGAGTGGTACGTTGTTCCTGGGCATTTTGATTTATGGATTCTAGGAACTTTTCTCCTACAGTGTTGGAGCTAGTATAATGCTCCCAGTCTATGTCTGGGTATTTTCAGTCAACCAATATAATGTGGTTTGGGGGGCTTGATATATTCATGTATTCCAACATAGGCCAGGTGCAGTTCCTGGTGTTAGGACAGTAGTCTGTAGCAGGCTATAAACTGGGAAGCGGTTTTAGCCACTGTTACTTGACCATGGCTAGTCCATGCTGCTTCTTGTTGTGGTACCAACATGGGGGTGTGGTTATCCTTGACAATTATTGCTAGTCACCCTCCTTTTGTAGCTTGTTCCATGTTTTGAGGCTGTACAGCACAGTATGAGGTGTAACCTGGTAGTGTTAGGGTGCTGCTATGAGCCTTGACCCGGTTTTCTGTTACAGGACAGATATCAACATTCTCCATACTGGGGGAGTTTACACTGCACGCATCTTGCTGTTTAGATAGATGCTGTTTCTGGGATTGGGTAGCATTACATCTAGGTTCTTATCCCTTGTGGTACCTATGGAGGTGGGTTTGTGTTTTGAGCCTTACCTATTCAGGGCACACTGTGGGTAACGACAGCCTTTGCCAGTATCCATGAGGCCTGGACTGATAGGGGCACACCACCCCTAGCAGGTGGAGCATCATGTCATGCTCAGCATGTCATCCCAGGCTGGCACACATTGGATCCCCTTTGACTACCTGCAATACTTCAGCCAATTATTGCAATTGATCATCCCATCGTCATATTGTGGCATCATGCTTGGTGAGGGTAGGATGTTAGTCAGGGTCCTCAAGTGTGCATATACTACATGGTGTTACATTACTTCACACATGGCATTCATGCCTCAGGTGGTGCTGCAGGGCTGCCTCTGTCGGATGCACATATTGCACTCCCTGTACATGTTTGAGACCAGGTTATGTCATTTTAGGCATCCATGTTATTATATGAGTGAGTCAGAGAGGGGTATCATTCCCAGGGTTCCTACTGAGCCAGTGTATGTGCTATGCGTTGCCTCTTTGCCAAGGCCAGGGCATACTGGGCACGCCTCCTTCTGCCTACTGGGGCAGGCTCAGGTTGTTCCTCCTCCGAGTCATGCTTTGCCTGTGATGGCCTTGGCAATAGTGCGGGGCCCGGCCCTATACTGGTCCTGCTGCAGTTGTTTTCGCAAGATCTTATTATGTAGCATAGCACATACCATGACAATCTGGGTACATGTAGTTGGTGAGTACTGCAAGGCTCCACCAGATGTGTCCAGACACCGGAACCGTGACTTGAGCAGCCCAAACACATGCTCTATTACATTACGTGTTTGTGCATGTGCCTCATTATGGCGTTCCTGTTCAAGTGTGTGTGTGTTTCTGATGGGTGTCATCAGCCACGGCTCCAGTGCATAGCCTGCATCCCCCACTAGGTGCCCGTGTGGGATGTCCCCATTGGCAAATGTCTGGTACAGCTGTGTCAAATGCCAGATATAGGAATCATGGTAGCTCCCAGGGCAGCCAGCACACACATTCATTATTATGCCCTGGGCATCACACACGACCTGGCAGTTGATGGAGGGGAAGCCCTTGTGGTTAATGTAGGCCCTACCCCGCTCACCGGCTGGTGCTTTGATGCGTATGTGCGTGCAGTCTATTGCAACCACTACCTCAGGGTATTCCACTATTTGCTGGAAGAGATACATATTGCTGGCCAATACCTCAAGGGGATTGGAGAAATATACATGATCACCGACATGTGCTGACATGGCATCCAGGAACTGGTGCAGTACCTTGGAGGCTGATGCCTGTGATGCCCCCATCATATCACCAGTTGGTCTCTGGAAGGTACCTGTTGCTAGTATTCTTAGGCCAACACATACCTTGGTTTCCACTGGGATGGGTTCCCCTCTGTTGGTTCTGTGTGTGAGGCGTGGCCTGCACAGCTCAACAATTTGCTGCAGGAGGTCTCTGTCCACTCTATAGCGCTCCACTATCTCCAGCTCATGTAACCCATGGTAGGTAACCCTGGGCCTGTACACTCTTCTCCGTCTCTTCACTGTGGATAGTCCGGCACCATCTGCATTGTCACCACCCTCAGCAAGTCACCTATGTCTCCTTATGACAGCTATGGCAGCCCCTAGCATTTCTGCTCTGAGTTCAGCTTTTTCAGTTTTCACTTCTAATAGCTTACTCCTGTCTTGCAGTGTCTCTTGAGAGAAACATCTTGCACTGTTGTTTGCAGAGTTTTAAGTGCTTGGCTGAGCTACTATTCTGCCTGTGTAATTGCCTGCTTCTAATTTTTTTCACCTGCTAGCTCCAGCAGTATTCCCTGTTAGCTTCCTACTAATTCTGTTGCTTCCTTTTTCCTTTCTGTTTCCTCAGGGGGGAGCAATGCGCATACCAGCAGAAACATGCTCACAGTGGCTTACACGCGTGCACACATGCTTACACGGTTCAGAATCTGCTTATTCGCATTAAAACCCATGCACACCAGCACAAGCAGTCTTACAAGTCTGCCAACAGGCTCCCACATGCTCAGTCTGCCTTACACGCATGCACACTGTCCTACTCGCACTTCATGGTGCGCACACATGTGCATGCACGCCCAGCAAGAAACTTTGGTGTAGGCAACAGTGTACACCTTCCATTTCTTGACTTTCCCATGCTTATCTTGTGGCACTCCTCTTTCCATGATATGTGTCTGACATTTGTCATGTAACACTGACCTCCAATGAACTATATTTCTTTCTACCATTCCCCCCTGTGATGTCACATATCTCCTACTCTATTCCTCCCCCTTATGTATCTCTTACACTACTCAGAATGTGCTCATTTGCTATGTGACAGTGGAATTCAGTATCCTAACACTCATTTGCATCAGATTGTCTACTAATGCTTAGTTACATCTCTTAGACTCAGCTTCCCCCCTTAGCAACCACTAAACGGTGGCCATGTTGTTTATGGTCTGCTGGCCCCTGTATTGTAATTCCATGTATTGCATAAAACCCACATTTGTGGGTTTATAACCTTCATTTTTATGTTTTATACAGCACAGCCCATTTGTGCGGGGCTGCGCTGCATTTAAACATCGGCGATCGCCGAAAAAAAATATATTTATTTTTCATATTTGCATCGGGGTACCTTGCCAATAGCCAAATATGTGGCCATTGGCATGCTGCCTGACACATATGCACCCTTTATTTGGTGCTGACATGGCTCCATTGTGATTTTTGCAGAAATGTACTCAGTTGTCAACTGAGTACATTTCTGCAGCTAAAACGGCTCTTACACGGGCTGCTTTCTGCTTTGTGGATCACTACTCTACCTCATTTGCATGCCTTTCAGCTGCAAGTGAGGTATTTAGCATATCCACACCCAGTCCATGTAAGAGACATTTTAGCTGGTCTCTTACACGGAGTTTTGGGGCTTTCCTGGATCACGAGGCTTGCATGGAGTCTTACACGTCTCTTACACTCTGTGCAAGCCTTTGTGAATCCTGCCCCTAGTGATCAAATTCAAAGTCCATGTCAAGTGACTTCTAAGGTAAAGCTTTGGTTATTGTCTACCATATGTGACTGATCCCAGTTTTGGTGATCAGTAAATATGGTAAAAAAAACTTGAATTGTATAGCCACGTTCTACAGAACTTTAAAAAAGTTATTAATTTTAATCAAAAAGTTATTATTTTTAAGGTTAATCTTATTATTCCTTAATGGGCTCCCTGAAGCTGTGGTTCCTGGGTGGGTGCCCATTTCACCCCTATTATAATCCACCACGATCTGCATATTTTGAAATCCAGACTGTCAAACTCTGGAAAGGATGAACCCACAGAGTTAAATAATACTTGTGTCAAAAATGAACTCTGAGGCACAATAGCAGAAATATTTGTCCAAACTGCTATTTTGCCTAAAATAACTATGCATCGTGTTCTTTCTGATAACCAGTTTATAATCCAGCTAACCAGGTATAAGTTAACATCACATTTATATGGACGTTTGAGTACTGCTTTATGAGGCAGAGTCTTGAATGCCTCTGTTAACTCTAAATATATCACCAGTGCAACAGATAAACCACAATCCAGTGCTAAACAGACTATCTTCTAAAAATTAGTTGAGGTGGTTAAGGTTGACTGACCACTAGAAAAGCTTGTTGAGTAACATTTAGCAGTGCAGCACAAGTCCTATTTTGTATCACAATCTCAATTAAATAATGTTTAAAATATTTCCCACAGCTGTTAGAATGATTGAGTATTACTCTTATGCTATTTCCCAAGCACCTATATTTTCAATGCGTACATCAGCCTGGTTAAATACTTTGGTTATCTCACATAACAGTAAACTGATGAATATTTCAGTTAAGAAATAATTGAAAATGATTATAAGTTTACTGATGACATGTTCAGACAAACTCACTGGGAATTTACAGTAGTAATCCAGAGATTACTTTCCTTTCTCTAAGCCAGCCTGGACTGGGGAGAAAAGCTTTAGTAAGACCTCCACTTGTTTCACAGTCAGAATTCTAGAAAGGAATTTGGTGTAAGCATATTTCAAAATAATAGTACAGAAGTTCTTAAATTTGTCATTATTGAATTTGGTCAACAGAATGACTCCCACCTCCCAAGATGGGGGAGGGGGTATCTCAAAAGCCTCCTCAGAGATATTCATCAACCACATTGCTAGTTAAAGACGTCCATAAGTAATTCATCATTCCCAGAAGGCATAATGGGGGTTGGCATTATGGTTAAGCTGTTTGCCTGACAGACTCAAGGTACAGGGTTTCCTTTTCACCTTAGAGAAAATTGGCTAGGCTTATAATGGCCTGCAAGGATAGTTACCTATGAACCTAAGAAGATGTCTTCCCTCACAGTCCCCTAATAGCCACAATAAACCTTCCTTACAAAATGACTACTCCCATATTAACCATATGTCTTTTGGAGATAACAGACATGAATCTGAAAATGGGATCTAGTATTCCTTCCTGTCTCTTGGTCTCAGGTTGCCAGTGGTGAAGCTAATAATTATTGGAAGATGTCTGATGGATCATCATTAGACTGCCCCCCCAGGTATATTTAGTGCAATAACCAGTATTTAGGATCATAGGATCATAGGAAGTTACTAGGCTATTGGCCCTGAGGCTTCTACAAGCCTAGCCAAGAATTAAGCCCATGTTCTGACAAGTCAGCACCCTATGCCATTGTCCAGCAGGGACACAGGTGGTATCCCAGGGGTATATTTTCTGTTCCCTATCCAGTTATTCAGGTTGTGCTTAAAAAAGGGTTAATGAGGTACTCTGCTTTACGTAAAGAGGGAGTCTATTCCACCAAAGGGGGAGTCTCTGGGACAAAAATCTGTCCCACCAACAAGTCCTATTGATGTCACAAACCAGGTTGAGGTCACACTTGCGGGTTACTTGAGTAGCGCTTGACTTGCAGATATGCAGCTGTTCCATCAGGGAGAGGTCTGAGATTGCTTTCGATGCCAGACAGAGGTCACCTCTGAGGAGTCTGTAGGAGACTGAGTAGAGGTACAGGGCTTTTAGCCTATCTGTGTAGGGTAGTATTTTGAGGCCCTGGGTTCTCCAGGTGTGGAACCTCTATGGTCTCTCCAGCTGCTGCATGTGTTTTATGAGGTACATGCCAAAACGGGCATTGTACTCTATAAAGGGTCTTATAAGGGACGAATGCAGGGATGTTATGACCACATTGTCCCTGGATGAGATACCCTTACTAATGAGGTGTGTCATGTATTAAGCTTTCCGTATAATGGTGGCAATACAGTGGTCAAAAGCCAGTTTGCTCTCAACCAGGGTGCCCAAGTCCCTCACAGCTGATTGCATGCTTAGTGCCTTATTATCAATATGATAATTTGTGGGGATGTCATTCTCCTGGAATGGGAAGATGATGCATTTTTTGGAATTCAGTTTGAGGCCATGTTTCTGGCACCAGTCATTTGTTTGGGTGAGACCTTCTTGGAGGATGTCCACATCACTAGGGGAATTGATGACAGCACCCAGTTTGTAGTCATGCGCAAACTTGGTCAGCCATAGCTCACTTGATTTGGCCTGCACTTCCAAGAAGTATATCCCAAACAGCAGAGGCCCCAAGACCGATCCCTAGGGTACACCATTTGTTACGGGTCTACTACTTGAGGCGGCTTCTCCTATTTTGACTAGGTGGGTTCTATCAGTGAGCCAGTTTGATACCCATCTGGTAACATATGGATTGATGCCTAGTTGAGAAAGTTTTTCTATTATACCTGAGTGGGGAATAGTACAGAAGGCTTTGGCCATATCAAGTTAGGTGGTGTGCACCATCTTCCTCTCATCTATGGCCTTGGTGACTGTCTCAAAGAAGTCAACCAATTTAACAGGCATGACCTCCACTTGATAAAACCAAACTGTGTGGGATCAAGTGTTTGGAGGTTACCAATGTCCATGTTAATGAGGTCCATGATAATCCACTCCATGGCTTTGCAGATCAGGCTAGTTAGGCTGATGGGTCTATAATTTCCTGGATCAGTGGATGCTCCACCATTGTGCAAAGGGATGACAGTAGCTGTCCTCCACTTGGCTGGGATTAAGCCGGTACTCAGGCTTTGGTTAAATAGGGTGCCTAATGGTGCTGCAAGTTCCTGCCTGAGTTCATGTAGGATGCAGCCTGGGATGTTATCAGGTCCCATGGAGGTTGTATTTTTTGCCTTAGAAAGGGCAGTGATGACTTGCTCCCTAGAGATAATGGGAGGGAGGCAGGAACTGGGGATGTCCTGTTTTATTGATGGGAGGGGGAGTAGTGACATTTTCACTGAACCTGTCTGCCAGCAGGTTGGCTATAGCTACAGCATTTGTGTATGTGGTGTCCCTGACCACCAGTTCTGAGCAGATCTGGGTGCTTCCCTTGAGACTGCGGACATATGTGAAGACTGCCTTATAATTGTCTTTAGTATATGTGGCCAGTTTGGACTCGGTTTGCTTTGGAGGATTTCACTAGTTGTCTTATTTGCTTGTTCAGGTTAAGGAGAGATTGTTTCCAATGAGGCACCTGCTCCTTCTTGGTCCTGGACAGCAATTTTTCCCTTTTACTATAGAGTTTATTTATTGTAGATGTCCACCAGATATGTTTACTCTTCCTTGATGAGGATGATTTCATCCTGTCTGGTATTCCTTATTCCATGCAGCTTTATAAATACTCAAATAGTACATTTTTGTAGGTGTGGACACATGTGCCAATTCCTATGGAGGGAAGGGGTGTGTGAAGCTGTTTATACCTTCCCTCAGGAGATTGCAATCAGCTTTGGAGAAATTTTTTTTGTTTGACCTTTGCTGTGGGGGAGGGGGAGATGGTGACTTCATAAGTGACTGCTTTGTGGTTGGATCTTACCAGGGATGATGGCACTGTAGGGATGCTGCAGTGGTTACTCATGTTGGTTAATACCAAGTCCAATATATTTTCACCTCTTGTGGGGTTGTCAACCAACTGGTCCAAGGCATTTGCATTGACAAAATCAAGGAATCTCTGTGGATTTGTGTTTTGCCATAAGTATTTCTTCCAATCTATGGTTGCATAGTTAAAGTTGCCCAGGATTAGGCTAAAGGGTTGAATCTTGATAGATTTGAAGAGGTCCAGATAGGTGGAGTGGACATCTTGAGTCAATGTTGGAGGCCTATAGCTAGCTATGATTTTAATAGGGGTCTTGTCAATTGTTAACTGCACCTGGAGTGTTTCCTGCACATCATACTGTTTGACCAGCCAAGAGGCATGTATGTCTTTTATATATATGTTGCAACTCCACCTCCTTTTGTTTTGCTGCCCATGGTTTGGGGTCTAAATGAGTGATAGGATGAGTAACTTGGTATGGTTGGGGTGCTCTCCCCAGCTTTGAACCAGGTTTCTGTGACTGCACATGTTGGTATTTTTGACCTCATGGTATTGCCTAAAAAAGGCACTATGGGGGAGGCAAGAGCCTTTTCCAGAAGCCTGAAGCCCAAGGGAGACAGTTGCAGGCCATCTCTGGCAAAGCATTGTGGTTTGTCAGTCATGTCATCCCAGGTTATCAGGTACTGGATCCATTTGGAATGACACCAGAAACTAAGCCAATTGTTAAAGTCAATAATTTTCTGTTTGTATTGAGGCATCATTCTGGAGGACAATATTAAGGCTAGGAACAAACCTGTCTGGGACACATATTCAGCGTGCTTGATCATGTATCTCTTCATATATTCCAGGGAGGTATGTCTCAAGTCATTCACTTCAATGTGGACTATGACAGAGTCATAACAGTACCTGTTGAGAGACTTCAGTACATTGGTGATATGACAGATTCTGGCACCTGATAAACAACTAACTGTGACTTTCTTCTTATCCAGCCTGGTGAGTCTCACAATGGAGTCTGCTATGACTAATATGTTGGGTTTATGTTTAGGCCATAGTGGCTTTAAGATACAGATGCGTGAACTATGTGTGGTGTGTGGTGTGGAGGGCAGTGGAGTTTGTGTGTGTTTATGCCTGTGAGGTCTCTTTTGTTTGGGTATGCTTTTGCTGAGGACCTCCGCATATATGGGAGTGAGTTGTATAGGTGTGGATGGTGTTTGAGGTGTGGTGTTCATGTTGCCAACCTTCTCAGTGCCAGATATACTGGTTTGTGGGGGAGAGAGCAATGACACTAGGTGCTTGATGTAAGTGCATCTCTCACAAATTGTGTTCCTAGGTGGTAGTAGCAGAGGGTTGTCCGTGTACATGAGGCAGTTGCTACACTGTCTCAGGATGCCCATATTGACCAGACTGGCAGGAGAAAATGTAAGAAATTGTCCAGCCATATTTGTCAGAAATTGAAAGAGCTAAGAGGATAAAAGTAGGAGGGTCTAAGAGTAGTACTACTGGATGATAACACTAGTGCTACTAATGGAAACCTTGTAGCTGGAATACCTCAAAAAGGATTAAAAACCATGCAGCTGAAGCTCTGGAAGCAGCAGACCTGTATCTAGATATATAAAACTGCATGACTTACAGTCAGTCAGCTAAAGTTTGCCCTTGGACCACCACTAGCCCAGTACCAGTTACCTAGATTTGCTTGCACCCACTGATTTAGCATCAGAATGAAGCTCCTGCAACAGTCAATAGCCCTTTCACAGAGCTGACCTCAACAGTGGCTTTATTTGGTGAAGTTTTATCTTCTCTTTTACCTGGCCTATAGTTCTCTTCCTCTCCTTGTTGCTATTTACTATTAACCTACTGACACATATATGACTCAAGTCTCATCATATATGATTACTGATAAACATGGGCTTCATCTTCTGTAAGGCCAGACTTTTTTAATTAATCTGACAAGCACAATAATCTCCGTAGAACATGGTCTAAAGTCAGTTAATCCAAGATACTGCAATCAGTATCATGACTGTGAGATTTTAAACATCTGAAGGGCTTATCAGCAGTATACCACAAGGATTAAGAAGCAGTACTCATGTAAAAACAATCTGATTCTATGAATATAATATAAGCAAAACCAAATTATCTGGTAAGGAGTACAGTAAGGGTTAACATTATTGTATTCTGAAAGGCTTACAATGAGTCTTATTCTAAATAACACAAATGATGCTGAAGACATTTCTGTGTGGTGAGAGAAAATTTACAGAATGACTTGAATAAGTTTTGGGATCTATGAAGAAGGTGGTAATTAAAGGCAAATGTGAAATGGTACAAACTAATGCAATGGGTACAAAGCTTCCTTCATAAGGATTAGTTTAATGTTATTACCATTGAGATTAACTATCGTGGAAAGATTCTCCAGTTAGCACTAGGGTCCTCTATTGGGAAATCAGTAAGAGTTATGAGTACAATAAAAAACAATATTGCCCTAGAGAGGTTACAGTTATCTTTTTGTATAACTGATAATTAGCTGAACACTAGATCATTGCATTCTGTTCTGGAACTTCTGTTTAGTTGGATAGGATAATGTATATATATGTGTGTATTTCTGTCGCTGTTTTTCTATACATCCATCTATTGACAAAGATGGCCAGTGAACTATTGGAGTGGCACCTTTTCGCTCTCAGCACAGAATGGCATTATGGTAAGTGAAGCATTTCATAACATACTTTTCAAGTTGGTGAGAGCTATGTAGAACTACTGAAATTAAGGTAAGGTCAGGACCTTTGAACCTTCCTGAATATGTATCGGGGAATGTCAAATTTTAGAAGTGCACTGAGATGAAAGAGAAAAAAATGAAAATGTGCTATATAAGGATTAGCTGCACATATAGGATGTTAAAACTAGCAGTAATACTTTTCAATCATGTCTTTTCACATGCCATTATTTCAGTTTCTTTTAGCCCATGTGCTACAACGCAGGTGGAATATATACATACTATCCCAACTATAGCAACTTTCTAAATCATTTCCAGCAAGTCATAGTATATGGATCAGATGCGCATGCCAGCTGTTCCCAACAATACCTCCTATGCCTGGCTTGGATCTATGTCTTATAAGAGTCAACAATCCAGAAGTTTCTTTAGCCTCAGCATAGTTTAATATTATTAAGGAGGTGCTGGGTCACAGGCACCTGAATGGAATGTGAGCTTTGGGTGCAATTTTTTTAGATCTAATAGCCATTCAGTCCATTTTCCTTTTAATGACAGTCCTGCATCTAACCACACATTACTTATTATTTTTTCATCCTTCATCTTTTTTGGAAACAATGGTCAGTGCCAAGCATGTTATTACAGGTCCTCCCTTCGTACCTCTCAACCTCTTAGTGAAAGAAATCTGGACAGATCCAAAAATAATAGGGGGGGGCAAATGGAAAGTTCTTAAATATTGATCTTTTAAACTAAGAAAGTTGTTAGAATAAGACGTTTTACATTTGCATGCATTTTCTGAAGGATACAAAGTCTGAAACTTCAATGTCTGTCAATATTTAATTACTTCAATCCTCAGTTATTTTTTCAGATAAAACACAAACTTTATGAGAAACAAACCAAAAATATGTGGCAAAAAACTGGACATTCCGAGAAAATCTGGACAATTGAGAGGTACGCCTCCCTTCTGTACATGTTTTACACTGACTGAGCAGCATTTCTGAAAGTCTCACAAAATAATTATGTTCTCCGTTGCATCTGCAACTGATTACCTGA
The DNA here is from genome assembly GCF_019279795.1 of Protopterus annectens. Classification (NCBI taxonomy): domain Eukaryota; kingdom Metazoa; phylum Chordata; order Ceratodontiformes; family Protopteridae; genus Protopterus; species Protopterus annectens. The sequence goes on from NC_056735.1 coordinate 1,554,932,049, forward strand.
CATACTGAAGTCATCTGTCAAATAGTATTTTCCTTTTTTGTTTCACCCCATATATGATGTCTGCTATCATATTACCAGACCTAAGTTCTTGTACTGAAGTTCGTTAAATCATGCAGGGCCAAACTATAGCTTCATGCTCCTTTTCTGCAGTACTTAACTCCTGTGTTCCTCTATTATTGTCCTGCACATGTCATGTTTATTATATAATGCATTAGATAGGCAGTCATATAACCTGCTTTAAAACGTTAGATTTCATGAAATTTGGCAGGCTAGGTCAGAATATTCATTTGCCATAACTTATATCTCTTCATATATTTATTATTTTAATGAGCTCTCGTTTTGTTTTATTTAGTGTTCTGCAGTTATAATCTGCTTTAAATGTTCTTATATGTGGATACACTAAAATTACAATGAACTCACAGTAATAGCTTAAAGTTACAGCTAATGATCACTGGTATAATCTCTGGAATTTTAGTTAATGAAAATGTAATTTCATTTTTTAAATAACCATACATTAGTATTACGATTGTTATTTACTTTATACAGGTAACTTGTAAACTGCATGTAGAAATGCAGTGCTATCATTTCAGTTGGAGGTACATCATGGACTATCTAATGAAAACTATGTTGGAATTGTTGAGTGAGTACAAAGGATGGGAATAAGAATCCTACAGCAACCAAGACGTGTCTAAGGATTGTTATATATAATTAATGGATTGCACTGATAAAACTTTAAAAGCAAATGCAGCCTTGTATTTTATGCCTTGCAATGAAAAAAGTTTTCTAACTTAAAAAGATTGATTTTATATCTGCATGTTATGCATGTGTGCATGTAGTTGTTATTTTTTACAAGGTATTATATAGTATATAATTCTAAGGAAAATAATAAAGCTTACAGCACTGCATCACTGAAAGGAGAGCTGTAAGGAGAAAATTATGTAAAAATGCATACATTTCACATAGGTTAAAGCATTATTACAACACAGTTAAAGAATGTAATAGAAGCAGTGAAAACCACAATTACATCTGTAAAAATCTAATTATGATCAATATCGTCTGCTTCTATAAATGGCTAAGTATTTTTCTGAAAGATAAACAGTGCTTATATAAAAGTGATTGCACAGAGCCATGGGACATTTCACAGTAACATGTCAATGTCCTGGTGATTAACCATGACAGCTGTCCAACTAGCTAGCTTCACCACATGGAACACAAGCCTTCAGTGTGGCAGAGAGCTGTACCGATGCCAGTAGCAATGATGCCCAGACAGAGCCACTGTGGTGATCAGTGACACCAGCCCTTGCAAATTTTGACTTGTGATAATAAGAAAATAATGGCAAAGGGGGTGAAGTAGTTCTACTGCTGTTTATCTCTGCTGGACACCAGTAAAACATGCCAATCATTCCCGTGGAATAAATAAGAGAACAAATGCTGAGCATTTTCTGTTGCCTAGGTTTGTGCATTGCCTGCTTTAATAAAATACTCACTGAGGTCACCTTTTGATCTTTGAAAGATCTACCAGTAAACATTCCCACAAACCAGGCCTCCCTTGCAAGAACAGTAAACTCATTGTGTACTTCATAACAGTCTGAAATGACTTACCCCACTGGTACAACTAATTATTTAAAATGTGGCAGTGCTCCTAAATGACTTTCATTTTGGAGACACAGAACTAAAATGTTACTGTAGCTGCACAGGAAAGAACTGAGAGCCTGGATAGGATTATGGTTCTATTGTCACAGTTGCCTAACTCTTGTAGTGGTTTAGAATATGAATACGTAGTTCTTGTAAATATTTTAGCTTGTAATATGATTGTAACCAGCCACTCTGCAGCCACTAGGGGTGTTTGTGCACAATGTCACTTGAGCCGCATAGCTCAATTATTCTGACCAAAGTCCATAGTATGCAGTACTGTTGATTTAGACCTCACCTACTCCATACTACATACCTACCAAGCCAAGAATGGGCCACGTCAATGTTACTGCAACTGTTCTTTTGGATAATAAATGCAAGGCTGTTGCCGGCATTATATCAATTCTGATCAAACTTCACTGTGACCTTGTGCTCTATTGCCTCTTAGCTGTTCCAGTGTATATATATTTTAGAAGTGATTTCTAGTAGAATTCCATCTCCCCTATTCCCTTGTTGGTTTGCTGTTCATGCTGGTATTGTGTTATCACTCCACATTAAACACCTAAATCATAATGTGACATTGAGCTGCATAGCTCATGTAAGCAAAATATAGCAGCATGTGAGCAAACAAAGAGAGAATACTGTATACTCCTCTCTTTCTTTTTATTAGTTTATTAGAAACAGCTTCTTGCTGCTCTTTTCCAAGTTTTGGCATTCTGACAGTTTCTGTGAAACAAAATGGTTCATCTCTCCATGTTTAGGAGAAAGACTTTTCAACTTCCCAAGCTGAAGAAATTTTCCATAGTTGTAATTCTGGTCCCTTTTGAACTGTAGATGTGTGCAACTCAAGTGTACATTTTAAGTGTTTAGGTAACTAAGTTGGTGGGACAGTCCTTCTGATGGAAAATAGCACCAAAGGGAATTATAGAATTCCCCATTAAAAAAAAAAACAAATTTCGACCACTTAAGTAGAGTGTCTCTCTGTATCATTGATAGTACCATTGAGTGAAAATTGTGTTATGCAAAAAAGAATCACTATTTAGTTTTCCAGTCAGTGTACAGAATTCTTTTTTAACAATCCTGTTTTTCTACCTAAGTGCAGTATGAAAGAGGACAGTGGTGTATGCTTGTAACAAAATATTTTTCAAGGATTTCAGATAATTTTTTTCCATCCAGTTTTGATCCACACAAATGTTATCATCTCCAGAAAAATCATAAAGTCATCTTCTTGTGGTATGCAAACATGTCAGCAAAAGTAGTGACATTATCAATCAAGATAATAAAACCAGCACATTATTAATAGTATTTATTCATTTATTATTATTTAAATTTGCTTACCAAGGTAGTACAATGAACAGTTTGCAGATACTGCCAAGTGAAAAATATTTCACAATACCATTCACAAGAAGAATGGCTAATGTTCATAATGCAGAAAGTAAACTGAGAAAAAGATGGCTAGAAAGATAGACAGATAGATAGATAGATAGATAGATAGATAGATAGATAGATAGATAGATAGATAGATAGATAAATGGTGCAGAATTTTGAGAAGAGAAAGCAAAAATTTGTTCATTAAATTATGCAACCTCTTTCTTACAAAACAAAAATTTTATGTCAATCACATCAGATGTAAAATTTAACAAAAGTCATGGCAGCACTCTAGCACATCATACAGCAAAATGATATGTTTCATAATTGCAGTCATCGAGAAGCTCCTGAAAGCAGCCAAGAAATGGAAATAGCAGCTGTTCTTACTGCATGAGTTCATCTATAAATAGAACCTTTCTTGATATATCCTTTTTTAGGTTCATCTTCTCCCAACAATCAAAATTTCACAAAGTTTTAGTAAATTTCCCATACCCATGAATGCATATGAGACATTTCTGATGTTCACCATTACGTAACATGTCAGATATGCATTCACCTGATTTACGGTGAACTTCCGCAGCAGATGCTAACTGATGAGATGTCAAACTAACAGCCAAATTTAGTTTAAAAACATACAAAATGTTTAATAAATAAGATAAAACAGATAACCACTTTCAAGCATTAAGCTCTTCTTCATATCTAAAAGTCACAAACTAGGAAGCAGAACTTCATACAGAAATACACAATCCATTCAATAAAAACTACCCAATGAAAAAATACAAGGAAATATGTGACATATTCATATAGTTTCAGATATATTGGACACTCTCAATGTATATTTCATGGAATCAGATTTCTTTAGTTGCTTTCATAATGCTTTTCTTTTTTGTTTTTATACTATATTCTAAGCAGAGATAGATAATTTATGTCGTTTGGTATTGGAGAGGTGGTGGACGAATAGTTTAGTTAAGTTTTTAACTAAACCAGAAACTTTATGTTTCATGCATGTGTTTGTAAATAGTTTTGGGTTTTTGAAAGTAGTGTTTAATACACGTTATGCATCCATGATAAGTAAGTTTTCAATAGATTTCAAGTCAACATGGAAGAAAGGTCTTTTGGTTAGTAATAACATACACATTATAGTCAATGGCTTATAAATGTTTATCATCAAATATTAATGGTTTCAACAATAATGTCAAAAGAGCTGGTTTGCTTAAATATATCAAAATGCATAAAGCCCAGATCATCTTTTTACAGGAAACTGATCTATTAAAAAAAGATCTACAAAAATACTCATTCAATGGCTATACCATTCTGGCTGATTCATGTTTTAAGACTAAGAGAAGGGGCACTCTTATTCTATGGAAAAATACTTATACTATATCAAGAATTATAGATACACTTTCAGATAAAGATGGGAAGCTAAGCATGGTTATTTTGGAAATCAATATGAAGCATTGTACTTTGATTAATACATACTGGATACCAGGACTGAGTACTAAATATGTTGACAAATATCTGGACCTGATTACTTTAAATGCAAAAGGGGAAATTATAGCAACAGGTGATTTTAACTGCCTATTATCAGGCAATGATACTTCTAAAAATGGTAAAATAAAACTAACATCTCAAGCCAAGAAGTTACATGACTTTACAAACCAGATGAACCTTAAAGATATACATGGTCTAAGAGAACATTATTCCTTATTCTATACTCACTATTCATATCGGTGTGGTGCACAAACAAACATTGATAAGGTCTTTGTATCAAATAATATATACTCTAAAATAAGTGACATATCTATAATGAAATTACCTGTCCACTTTTGAACCATAATGCTATAAACTTTACATTAACTACACATACAGATGATTTAAGATTTCTACACAGAATTCCTGCTTACATAACTAAGTTAAATGACTTTAGGGAATGGGTAATGAAAGAAATAGACATCTCTATGGAAACAAATGATAATGGTGAAGTGACTGATACTATACTGCCTTACCTTCAACTACTTCTAACTTTTTTCTACCACTCCATTTCAGGAAGGGTCAATTGTATAACTGCTGATCGGTGTGTTTTAAACCTGAATGTAATACTATGCATGTTTAACTTTGAAAATAATGTTATGTGTTGTAAAGTGATTTATAATAAGTTAGTACTATATGTGCTAAATGCTGGTATTGCTTATGACTGTTATCTGCTTGAAACTAGCATTTACTAAATGTTCAATGTGAATTATTATCTTGGAGCATTTTCCCCCCGGGCCTCCGCTGAAAATGGACATGTATCCAGTCGGACTATCCCGATCAACAAATGTAAAATAAATAAACAAATAAATAAATACTATGGGACGCCTTTAAAGTTTATATATCTGACAGAATAAAATCTTGGTACCTTAAAAAAAGGAGAGAGTGGGACAAAGAACTTTTAGACATACAAAAAACATAGACAAGATAAAAATGGACACAAGACCAAATAACAAAGTAGCACATAATGAAATTACTAAGTTAAATCAAAGATACTTAGAAGTTCTGAATTAGAATGTACCCATAAACCTGGAAAAATTGAAATTATAATCTTATGCTGTAAATCCCAAAAATCTACATAAAATAGCGGTAAGATCCAAAAAATAAACAATCAAAATCTTATTAATGAGATTAATTATAAAACTGATGGTTCAGTTAAGAGTACATCTAACTTAATGGGTATATTAGAAGTGTTCAAAAACTACTATAAAAATATAAATAACACACTACATTTGGAGACAGATAATGTAATAAATACCTTTATTCAAGAAAATATAACTACTAAGGTGTCAATGCAACAAAATAACATATTAAATAAACAAATAACACTAATGGAAGTGAAAGAGCAAATAAAAAAAATTAAAAGATAATAAAGCTCCAGAACTGGATGGAATAATTCCTGAACTATATAAGATTTTTTCTGAATATATAATAAAGAAAATGATGAGTGCCTTTACTACGGTTAAGCAAAAATGTATAACACCTCCATCATGGAAATACTCAATTATTTCCCCGATATTAAAACAAGGTAACAACCTCAAATCTTGTGATTCATATACACCAATTTTGTTACTAAACACTGATTATAACATTTTCATGACAATATTAGCTAATAGGATAAAGAAAATATTAGATAATCTAATACATAATGATCAGACAGGGTTTATTCTTCATAGAAAAGTGAAAGATAACATTATTAAATTACTATCATTAATAGACATAGTATGCAAGTACAAAACCAACTAACTATTATCAGCCTAGACATAGAAAATGCTTTTGAATCTATTAGTTGGTCTTATCTACAAAGAATTCTGATTGGTTTTGAATTCTTCTGAGATTTTGTCAACTTATTAATGAAAATTTATAGTGGGGCACAAGCTTATGTGAAAATCAGATCATGTCTATCCTCACCACTAGAAATCCTCAAGGGAACTAGACAAGGTTGTCCTTTGTCACCATTATTGTTTGCTCTTTCAATGGAACCTTTTGCTACATATATCAGAAACAAGCAAAATATAAAAGGCTTTCAAATTAATAAGGACTATTGTCCTAGGATACAACTATTTGCTGATGATATGTTGTTAACATTGGGTGATATTGATGGTCCTTTGCATGATGTTATAAATACCTTAAGCAAGTTTGAAAGAATTTCAGAGCTTAAATTTAATCATAATAAATCCAAAACATTACTAATTAACAAAAAGATCAACAAAAACTTAAGAGAGGATCGCTTGTTTAATTGAGAGAATGATGTAGTAGAATATTTGGATATCAGTATAAAGAGTACATGGAAAGAGTCTGTTAAACTAAACTACAATAATTTAATAACCACCATTAGTGAACTAATCAAAAGATAGAATAAAATGTTCTTCATCATGGAGGATAGGCTCTGTTTAATTAAAATGACAATTCTACCTAAAATTGTGTTTTATATACAGTCATTGATACTAACCCCTCCCAAAAACTAATTAGAAAAATTAGATTCCTTGCTACTTAAATTTTTATGGTTCCCCTTAAAACCTAGGATTGCATATAAATGGCACATTAGAGCTTAGAACAGTAATGGGATAGCATTCCCTGGCTTAGATCTTTATTCCAAATCAGTTATAATTAATGTAATATTACATTAGATCACACCTACCTATATATCTGGCTGGAAAACAATACATGAGATTCATATAACTGATGTCAGAACTATAGCAAATCAATTTGAGGAACAATATGGAATAAGTAGAGTTCATTGGGTGTTACGTGAATTTTGTTTATTTAATAAGTTTGATCATTTTTCTTATGGCATTAATCAAATATTTAATAACTTTAAAAATATAATTGATTGTAATTACAACATTAAACTATTTCTATTTCTTATATTCCCTATAGCATACTCCCCTGATTGCCTAGATTCTTTCAACATCAATGCGATGTAAAAATTAAAGAAAAATAACTTGATATTCTGGCATCAGTTTATTGAAAATAAGAGTATTAAACCACTAAACTCTCTTCTATGTGGTTTTGATAATAGTCAAGACAGTTGGTTATTTATATACTCATTATAGCAGTTTATAGAAAACACAATGAGAGTATCAATCAACCTAGAGACTGAATCTATACCTAGTTTGATCCAGCTTTTTATTAGGTGTCTTGAAAAGACAGATAATCAAAAATTAAGTATCTCAACTATCTATAAGATACTAAGAGAAGACACTCTAAAGTTTGACTCAGATATTTGGAACTACTGTGTAAAGATTAATGGAGAACAAATATCTGATGAATCTAAACATTTGTTATTGAACTCTACATATGGTACCTCTTCTTCATTATATTGGAGATTGTATACATGGAAATTTATGAATAGGAGTTTCTATACTCCACATAAAATAAATCTTATACTCAAAAACAGTGAAAGTAAATGTTGGAAATGTGATGCATTACTAGAGGCCAACTGGGTTCACATGTTCATTGAATGTAGAAATGTTGTTCAATACTGGAAAGACTTAAGATATTTTGTAAATGCTTTATGGTCTGATAACTGTCATATTTCTAACTCACTAATACTATTCAATGTTCCTGTACCTAATGTAATACCTAAATCTTAGATCCAGTTACTCTGATCAATTCTTGCAATTGCCAGAAAAGTTATTACTTTGAACTGGAAAAGTAAACAAGATTTGATGTTTAAGATTTTATTAATTTAGCAAAAGTTGTTTATAAAAAAGAACTGCAAGCCATCTGTTACAGAACTCATAACATTACTCATAAAAAAATGTCATGGCAAAAATTGGAAAACTTTTTGAACAAATACTGATAACTTCTCATGGATAAAATTATTGTTTATCGTGGATGAATGTAAATATTGTAACTAGTTTTGCTATTGATGTATTGTATTTGTTATATGTACATTTGTGTATGTTTATAATGAAAACAAAATAACAATGTTTTTCAAAAAATATATATAAGGAAAATTTCAATGAAGTAGCTGTTTTGAAATTAATGCAGGTCTTAAAGGTACAGTCCCATTAAGCTCAGGAGTCTTATCTGCTTGTAGCCTCACAATCCACATCATTTCTGCTAGTTCACTACTATGAGCAATGTTATCTCCTCTCTTACTCTTCTTCATCAGTTGTAAAATCAAAAATGAAAAAGTTTACCCTGGATTCATAGAAAAATGTTTCATAAGTGCATTCATCATGTTCTTAAGGTGGATATCACTTACAGGCTTTAAAATTATTTCTGTAAAAGGGTCTGCTAGTTTTGCTCACATAGAAGTGAGGGCAGTTACTACCGACTGCCAGGTACACAAAATCACAACTTCTACAATCAGCATACAGCTTGGGACTAAAATAAAACCAGTCAAAGGGTGTTGAAAAGTTTTAGCACTTGAGATATTACTACATGCTTTACATAAATGACAAGAGAAGGTAGCAAACCTCTCAGATCTAAGAGGACTATAATCATTGCCCAAGCTGGGACCATAACATAACTGTGGCAATGATTACAGTCCTCTTAGATCTGAGAGGGTTGGGACCTTCCCTTGTTGTTTATATAAAGCATATAGTTATATCTCAAGTGCTAAAACATTTAGGGTTGTAAATGCTCTTATAAACTTAGAAAGCTGCAAGAATAATATTTATGTTATTGTGCATTGTCCACAAGTCTAAAACTGAAATGTGTGTCATTATTTAGTGACTTCATTCCTTAATGATTTGTCAGAAAAATACAAATTTTATGAGGGACAGCTAAAACATATGAGGAAAAAAATCTGAATAGTTGAGGCTAATGTCTTTGTACCATATACCTATAGAAAAAACGTCTGGTACTCAATGGTACTTCAGTGACTGGACATTTTTCTTTTGGTTTACAACGGGCATGCTGGTTAGGCTGACCAATCATCATGCACATTTTTGAACACTAAAAAGCTATTGTATAAATATATATATATCTATCTATCTATCTATCTATATATATATATATATATATATATATATATATATATATATATATCGATCCATATCAGATCCACGATAGAACACTTACCCGATGACTAAATCACCAAAACCACATCGCCAACACAACACATCTCCGATAATGGTAAGTATAACTACTGTGGAACGGAATATGTTCCCATTTCCACAATAAAATAAAAAAAAACAAAAAGAAACGTGTATAGCAGGGGGCCCCCATGTGGGGGGATGCACCCCCACACCCCCCTTCTTAAGTATACCAACTCCGAGATCGCACCACATTGCAGAAATGGGAATACATCCTGTTCCGCACTACTTATACTTACCATTGTTGGACATCTGCTCTGTCGGCGATGTGGTCTCAGTGATCTGGTCATCGGGTAAGTGTTCTTTCATGAAACTGATAGGTTCCCATATATATATATATATATATATATATATATATATATATATATATATAAAACACAAACACACACACACACACACACACACACACACACACACACACACACACACACACACATAAAAAGAGGGAGCGAGAGAGATAAATAAGTAGATAGATATACATATAAATGTAAGTATCCAAGACTGGTATCCTTTTCTAGATATCCAAGATGCATATCTTTTTCTTGGGAAATTTGGCATGCCTTATATCATGCATGGGGAAGATCAATGATTTATTCATTGTATATATTTCAGAATTTTAAAAAATAATCAAAATTGTATTTATTTTACACATCCAATGCTGTGCAACAGGGTACTTCTATTACCTGAAATGTACTAATGATTGATACTGAGGGAGTGAAGACATCAGTATCACTTGTGAATGTGGGTGTTCATAGGTTCATAGGGTCATAGGATGATACTAGGCTGTTGGCCCAGAGGGTCTTATAAGCCTAGCCAAGAATTTCACCCATGTTCCCACAAAATCACCACCTGTTTTCCCTGTCCAGCAAGGACACAGGTGTGATCCCAGGGGTATATATTCTATTTCCCATCCAGTCGTCCAGGTTCCTCTTAAAGAAGGCTAGTGAGGTACTCTGCTTGACATGGAGAGGAAGTCTATTCCACAGATGGGGGAGTCATTGGGACACAAATCTATAAAGCCAACAAGTTCTATTAATATCACAGAGCAAGTTGAGACCTTGCATGTGGGTTGCATAAATGGAGTTTGACATGGATATGCAGCAACTCCATCAAGTCTGATTCTGAGACGGCCTTGTATACCAGACACAATTCACCTCTGATCAGTCTGTATGAGACTGAGTAGAGGGACAGTGCATTTAGCATATTTGTATAGGATAGGTGTTTGAGACCCTGAATTTTCCAGGTCAGGAACCTCTGTGGTCTCTCCAACTGCTTCATGTGCTTGGCAAGGTACATGCCAAAGGGAGCATTGTACTCGATAATAGGTACTCGATAAGTGTTCGATGATGTAATGAGAGCTTTGGTAGGAGGACTGAGAGGAAAAAAAATAAAGGACAATTACACTTACCATTTTTAATTGCTGTTAATTTTCTTTCTTTTTTTTTAAGTTATCATGCACCATAAGCCTCAGCAACCACTACTAACTAGAAATTATAAAGTTGATGGCAGAAAACTGACCACCCATTGCTTTAACAGGTATACTTTTCTACCTGGTGGATGATCAGAACAGGTGCTCATGCCAATGTTTTATCCCAGGGTCTTGAATACATCTGCCTACAACTATGTCACCGTCTTTAAAATAGGATTAAACATGAAATGCTCATTGGAGTAATACTAGCTATGCCATAATGTAGTTAAAAAATATACCCATTGGCTTGGCTAATTTTTGGAAATCTAGGATCCATGAAACCAGACTACAGTAATGTATCAGGTACTACCTGCTACCTTTTTTTGCAGGCATGTTAAGACTAATTTCACCACTGGAGGTCCTTGGTGTGACATGTCTCCAAGGTAACATATCACTTAGCTGCTGTGACAGTGAAAGGTGAAGTATAAAGAAATTAGATAGATAGATAGATAGATAGATAGATAGATAGATAGATAGATAGATAGATAGATAGATAGATAGATAGATTGATTTCTGAATTAGTCTTGCAATCTTTTTTTTTCCTTGCTGATGTGCAAGTCTTTATCTTATCAATAGCTTATATTGTTTTTCCTAGATCATTCCATCTTGAGTCACTGTTACTTGAAGAAAGTAGTCTGAGTTGCTTTGCTAAGGTTTTTTTTTTTGGAATCTCTATTGTAATAGTGATTTATTGGTGGTTCAATGTTTTTGTACTTTGGAGAAAAAGTGAAACAGGTGTTACATTGCCACTCAGTGATTACACTTTTTCTAAGGTGCATGACCTTTCAGTGAGAATAATCTAGTAAGACAAGGGTGTGAGAGTAGGGATAGCATTATGTCATAAAATGATAATGTTTGGGTATACACATCATGAGAAGATAGGCACCCCAGTTGTCATTTATAACTTGATGAGACCAAGCTACTCTGATATGAGATTGGGTAAATTAACTAAAGGAAACGGAAACTGAGTAGTTTCTAGCATGCATCATATCTTCCTTTTTATTCAGTGTTCATGGCAATCTCTTTAAAAACTGTCAAGGAGTTAAACTTTATTCTTTAGCCCACAGTATCCTTAACAATGCTGAAAGTCAAAGGTGGCAGAAAGGAGTCTGTGGATGAATCTGACAGATCAGTAGATAAACCCTGCCGATTTTAGCTGCAGCCTCATTATATCTTGGCACTGTGCTGATACATAAGCAACACAAAAAAAAAAAACATAAGTTTAGGCCACAATATTATGAGAAAATCCATGACAGGCCCTTTACTGGAATTCTGGAATAGTAGCCTAATTTTTTTTTTCATAAATACATTTCGTTAAGATGAAATTTGTGATAATATAGAAAGCCGTGGCTAACACAGGCACGTAATACAAAATGTTCCTGATGTGCAAATGCCAAAGAGGATGGGGAAATGACACACAATTAAACCATAGTATGAGAAGCCTGACTTCCACTTCTCAGTACCTGTGCAATAAAGCACATTAATTACACTGAGATTATTTTCCAAAATTATAACTATGAAATATTTCCTACTGTTCCTGTACATTATGTGACTGTGGGGGAGGGTCAGTACTCAGTAATGACGCTAGCTCTGATGTGAGCAGCATTCCATTACTGCTGTTGTTAAAAGGCAGTGTCACTCATATTTCACTGAATGTCTGCAGATTTATTTCACTTGGAATAACATGAACACCACGGCTCTTAGGGCTCTTTTAAAGTAGATTTCAATAGAGATTAATGAAAGCAAGGCGAGAAGGGAAGGATTACTAACAGGAGGGAGGGGTAAAAGTACATCAGTTTAACTCAGGTACATTTAGTATTCCAGGAAGGTAAGCATTTGTTAATTCTGTACAAAAGAGCAGATAAAGTAAAAAAAAAAATGCACAGACAGTTAATAATTCACATAACTATGGAATGAGCTGCATTCTTCCTTTGATACCAAATGACATAGAAACATATATGCAAGGTTAACTAGTAAGTCACCTCTCACTGGAAATATCTTTCACCTTGAAAATGTCAACTCTCATTTCTACTATACAGATTCATTGTAGAACTGTGGACTTAGAATTTCTACCTAAATATTGTACGTTTGGGCATAGACTAATTAGTGCCAGTGGCTTTTGCTTGGTTAAGCCATCTCCAAAGATACTACATGTGGGGATTAGATACAACAAAGGACAAATCATTTATTTGTAGCCAAATATACTTTAATAATTTTTGTAAGCTTTGAAAACAGAACTGCAGCAGGCACATTCACAAAAGATGACTTGAAATGTGAAAGTTGCTTTACAGCCTTAACACTAGGAATCTACTGAAGGTGACATAAACACCCAACTTGCTGACATACAGTAGTGTTTCTCAGCTACTTTCCACCTCCCCATGCTAAAAAAACTCCATTTAGGTAAGACTTTGGTCTTGCAAAGACTATTGATGTTAAGGTTAATCAGAACTATAATTCCTCAAGAAAATACCATCAGGGAAGGGTGTGATGATTCAAGAAACTGGACTGGTATAAAAGCAATATGCAAACATAGGAGCATAGGGTTCATGGGAGTTACTTGAAAGGAAAGGAAGACAAGATCAGGAAGTGGGAAGTAGAACTAATATGGTTGCAATTGAAGTTAGGACAAGAATGAGAGACAGAATACAGCTTTAAGACGGAATCTTAGGGAATCTGTGGAACCAGAGTTCAAAGAGGAGTTAGATAACTCAGACATTCATAAGCAAAAGGGACAAGAGTAGTTAAACTGATGATGTGGAAAATTAGACGTGAGATGTAAGAAAGGGTGGGTGCAGATTATGAAAAACAGGGTGAATTAGGTATTCAGAGTAAGGATGTCAGAGAATATTTTAAAGACTATTTCAGTAACTTATATACAAAAATTAATATTGTGGGGTGATATATTTAAGGAATGTAAGGTTCACGTCTAATGGAGGTAGATAGTGAAATGTTGAAAATAAATGCAGGGGAGGTATTAGCAGCTATCAAACGCATGAAGAATACAAAGGGGGGTTGATGGTTTTCTTTTTGATTTTTAAAATATATGGAACTGGAAAAAGAAACCGAGAGGAACGAGGTCACTGATTTGATCAAATAGGCTGTGGTAGTGGTCTTATGTAAAGTAAAAGGAGAGCCAGAAGATCCAGTTAACTTTTGGCCTATGCTATTCATAATGCAATGTGCACACAAAAATCTTTACAATATTCTTGCAGCAGATTTAGAAGCTGTTCTTCCTAAGGTGATAAAATATAGTCAGACAGGATTTGTGAAAGACAGATCTTTAAAAGGTCATAACAGACTTCTTAAACTCTGTGGAGTAGATGAGAAAAGATTGGTCTGGGAAACCTGTGGAAATTTTGCGAGATACTGAAAAGGCATTTGACACTGTAAAATAGTAAATGATAAATATAGTAAATGTAAAATGATTCAGTTTGAAGCACTGTAATATGTACTGGGAGAAAGGATTTCTTTAAGGAGTTAAAACTTTATATGGCGGCTTTTGGGTATGTAATAAGGTAAATGTTGATACCTCAAAAAAAGAGTTACATTGGTGATAAGTATTTGACAAGTGTGCCTATATCACCCAATTTATTTTGGTGGTGATAGAAAAGTTATCCTAAAGGATTAGAAGACATTTAAATTGGAAAGGGAAGAGAAATTGGGAGAAAGTAGGAATAATGTATTTGCTAATATTTGTATTTTTCTATTACAGAATGTTGAAGATAAGCTTCCTACAGCATTAGAATCTGTTAGAAAGTTTAGGGAAGAATATGAACTTTGCTTTCATCTGCAAAAATTGCTGTTGATTATGGGTGGACAGAAGGATAGCATGTTTTTAAACTTACCATGTTCTAGTGTAGGGAAATACTTAGGAAAACAGTTTGCTGTACCAACAAGGAAATAAATTGTTGGAACTGAGGAAGAAAGTTGTGGAGATGTTGGATAAATGTTTAGAGATTATAAATACATAAAGAGAAAGAACTGAGTTAATCAGGGTAGTGAACCTCCCATGAATATTATATCCTATCTGGCATGTCAGAACTAATCCGCAGGACAGGTTGATACAGGAAATGGAAAAGAACACAAATCAGTAAAAGTCAGTTAAAGGTGGGTAGAATACAACACATTGTGAATGCCTGACTTCAGGAATTATGCTGCTGTGAAAAATACAGCCCACAGCTTCTAAAGATTAATGAATGATATGCTAAGACAGATGAGTAAGGAGAAGTTA
>NC_056735.1:1554952325-1554954825 GCF_019279795.1 Protopterus annectens
GAACTTTATACATCCTATCTGCCATTTTAAGGTCAGATAGCTGACTATCAGGAAAACTGCAAGCAGAAAGACACACAGCCTCTAAAGTTGACAAGACAGGAGTAATTGGTGTAGGTTCTGGAAAGTCCTTCTGTAACAACTCATAGTATTTTCTGAGGGACTAAGAAACCTTGGTGTTCTCCCACAGAAAACATTGGGACATTCTAGCAACAGTGTCAGAGAAAGAGAAACCACCACAGGAAGAATCAGAAACTGAGCTCTTTTCTGAGTCTGAATCAGAAATCTGAGGACAAAACCCAGAATCCATCCCTGCATCTTCCTGTTCAGATTCAGAATCTTGAATATTTTCAGGAAAAGAGGCATCCCAACTTCTTTTACCAGAAACTATTCTATAGGAAAGATCAACAGCCTGAATTCCACCCTGAGCCAGACCCGCAGACCCAATAAACTACTTCTATCCAAAGAAATTTGATGAGGAGTAGATACATGTTTGGTTTTCTGTTTTTTTTTTGAGAGGAAAAATTAGGCCAACCCTGTTACTTTCTAAGTACCCTGGGCACGTTAGACGAAGGATAGGTTACTGTCTACATGGGTTCCCAGAACCCTGACCAGTGAGTCAACTCTTATTGTATTTTTATCAATGGTGTAGTTTCCTGGAGTGACCAACTTCTTAAAAGATACTATAATGCATTTCTTGGCATTGAGTCTTAAGCCATGACTTTGGCGCCATTTGTCTGTGTTAAACCTTCTTGTAGGGTGTTTGCATCTTGGGAGGATTCAGTGACTACTATCAACTTACAATCATCTGTGAAGTGAATGTGGTCAGGCAGAAGCCTTTGGCATTGGCTTTGACTTGAGAGAAGTACATGTCAAAGAGAAGTAGGCCCATCACATAGCCCTGAGGGACTCCATTAGTGACTGGCCTCTCTGTGGAAAAGATCACAGCATTTCTAACCTCCTGGGTCCTATTTGTGAGCAGCTGGCTATGCAGCACATTATATAGGGGTCTATTCCTAATTTTATGTTTGTTACCAATGCCCTAGTGGGATATTGTATCAAATAACTTAGATCAAGATAGGAAGTACTTTTTCAAATACTTAACTATTTGAAAAGCGACAAAGATTAAAAATGGCTCTGCAGTATTTTAGCTGTTTGGGAGAATGGTACAATGGTAGCATGTTTGAAGGGTGGATAAATGTTACTCATTGTGAGAGATTCAATATATATATATATATATATATATATATATATATATATATATATATATATATATATATGTGAGTGGCTTGACAGCATGATTTGCTGCAAATTTCATAGCCCTTGAAATGCTTAATTTTCACAGGAAAGCTCTGTTTTTTTAACAGATAGTGCAGAGAAATGGAAAATAGTTGCTTAGGCTAAATGAGGGTAGTAGTGTACATGTTCCTGTGATATAGCTGAATAAACATTTTTAAAGGAAAGAAGGAAGGAGTTACTACTTTTATTTGTTGTGGAGAGAAGGAAGTTCTTGTAGTAGTTACGAAAGCTAGTGTGGTTATTTAGTTGTTAAATTGTAGGGCAAGAAGAAGGGGTTGTAATCTGTCCTGTGAGTTTTCTAATTCTTTCCATAATAGTCCACAATGCTTAAAAAGAGCATAATAATAGAGAGAATAATTGCTAAAATTCAAAAGTTTAATCTCAAATTGGATGATTTTATCGATATAAATTTCAAGCAGGTGGTGATGTCAGTGAAATACTAAATGAGCATTCAGACACCATTTTGACCTTGCAACAGAAAAACAAGTTGTTAAAGGAACAATATGTTTACTTACATATACAATTTTAAATGCTTCAACAAAAGAGAGATGAACAAGAAGACAGGATTAAAAGAAAGAATCAACACACAATGATGTTTTTTTTAATTGTGTGATTTGTCTGAAATTTATTCTGAAGAAGCCCTGAATTGAAAGAGAATAAAGGAGCTTGATATAAAACTTATTTGCTTCACCTGATTTTTTTGGTGGTCTTTTCTTTCTAGTGATTTTCCACTTCCTGAGTACAGTTTATTGTATTTATTTTGCATGCTTGATGCACCAGAGAAAGAAAACATTTTGGGCAGTATTGCATTAATGAAAGAAATGCCAAATCATTTCTGTACACAGGAAAGTTGGTTAAACCTGTGAGATAGACACAAAAGTCTTTTTTTTTAAATGACTTTTCAGTTCACTTAAATCAGAAATGAGTGTGATTTTGGCTGCAATCCATGAATGAAAGTGGTAGAAGAAGTTGAGGTTCGGGATTTTATTCTCAGTTCTTTTCAGGTTTTTTTTTCTACAACTGGGAAATAAAACATTCACAAATATTTAAAAAAGTGAATTCAGACCTCTAAACTGTCCCAATTTTTGGTCCTGATTTACCTCTCCACAGGATGCCCTTATATTTGGAGATATATCCCAATTTTCATACTTGATTTACCCTCTCATACAATTTTCTGAATCCCCTTCATGACATGTAATTTTTG
>NC_056735.1:1554959825-1555000275 GCF_019279795.1 Protopterus annectens
CTGCAGGTCAGTCTTAGCCATGTTAGATAACTGTAGTGGTAAGTATATTTTTATATGTAAATAGATAGTTTTATACATATTTATATTTATATAGATAGATAGATATATATAATTACCTGCTGGTGTGTGCATTGGCTCTAAATGATTGCCACGGTTGATGTGACGCCCCAATGGATAAAGGGTTGGGGGTGGATGATTAGATATATGTGTGTGTGTGTGTGTGTGTGTGTATGTGTGTGTGTGTGTGTGTGTGTGTGTGTGTGTGTGTGTGTGTGTGTGTGTGTGTGTGTGTGTGTGTGTATAAAACATTTGCCGTTCGAAGTAATGAAAAGTTAATCCGAAACCAAACATTTCGAACATACACAGTGTCACCCCAAGTGATCGACACATCTGAGTCGCCATTGTTGTTGAAAATGTCATGTGATAGCCATATAGGAGCTGATGTAAATCAAACTCTTATATGACATATCACATTTTTGCAGGGGGCCAAGCCACTCTGCAACTAATATATTCCAACTCTGAGATCGCACTACAGTGGGGATATGGATGAATTTCCAATCCCACTGTACCACAATCTCCATACACATAATTGAACACACTTTTGCGAATGCAGTAAGTGTGTTCGACTATCCAATCCACTTCACATTTTGCGAACGGCATTCTGATGCTGCCGACAGAATGTTGTATGCATAAATGATAGTAAACCTATATATATATATATATATATATATATATATATATATATATGTGTGTGTGTGTGTATATATATATATATATATATGTGTGTGTGTGTGTGTGTGTGTGTGTGTGTGTGTGTGTATATATATATATATATATATATATATATATATATATATATATGTAAAATATATATATATATATATATATATATATCTATAGACATAGATGTAGATAGATATAGATATATTATAACACTGTTCAGGTGAAAGTTTTGTATTAATTAAAGATAAAACTTTATGAAGCCCAGATGGCAATATTTGACTAGTTTATAGATGTAAAATAGGGAAAAATGAGACAGTCCCAGGGATTCCTGAAGCTTGCGCCATGTGCTGGAGTAGCGTCGGCGATCTAGCACCAAATATGGTAGTAGAGCGATTCAGGTAAGAGCTGTTTCCATGTGCACTATCAGCGTACGCCACAGCTGCACAGCTCCCAGTGCATGTATGCTGATTACCCCATGCACAGCATGGGGGGTTTGTTTTATTAGGCCGAGTGATGGAGTGGATTATTTGAGTAAAGTTGTAGAGATTGATGGATAGGGATGGAAAGGGGCTAATTATTTTGTTCCAGTCAATATTTACATCTCCTAAGATATAAGTTTCGTAGTTAATTTTTGTGGATGCCCATAAAAGAATCTCCTCGAGAGTTGAGCTATTATTACCAGGAGAAATATAGAGGGCAATGAAGCAAATATTTTTGTGCTTGTTTAGCTTAAGTAGTTCAGCAATTAGTTTGATGTTTTGGAATTGTGGGATTGTAATTTGGAGGGGGAATTAAGGTGAGGAGGTTAGAGTAGAGTAGGGCAGTGCCTCCACTTTTTTTTCCTAGTCGGTCATTTATGAGAATATTGTATCCTTGGGGCAGGATCTCTGAGTCAGAAATGAAGGGTTTGAGCCAAGTTTCAGCTATGGCTAGGATGTCAGGTTGGTTGTGGTTTAGCCAAGTATGGAAGTGGTGAGCTTTGTTACAAAGATTGATAGTAATGATCTTTAGATGATTAATGTGGGAGGAAGAAGTAGAGGGGTTGGTGTTATTACAGTGAGAAGGACCGGGGTTGGGATGGATATCACCGGCTTGGATTATGTTGTTGAAGGGAATGTCTTTTAGACATTTTGGTTCACTAGGATTGTGTTCAGGGAGTTTTGAGATCAGATTAGGTGACAGTATCTTAGCTTTGCAGGTGAAGAGGAAGAATTTAGGGTGGAATAGGTGGAGAGGGTTGGGCTGAATGAGAAAGGGGGAGATAGAGTGGAAATGTGAGTAATAGTGAGGATGAGGATGGAACTGTATGGAGGTTACTTTTGTGGATAGTAATGGACAAGTAAGGGAGGAATATGAGCTAGCATAGCATAGGGGAATTAGGAAGAGAGAAAGGAGACACTGGACCTGAAAAGTGTGGAAATTTGAGGAGGTCATGTTAGATGGGAGAGAGAGATAAGTTTAGATGTGAAGGGGAGAGAAAGGCTGATAATGAGAGAGGGTTTATAGTGGGATTGATGTTTTCTAGGAATTAAGGGAGAGAGGAGGAAAGTGTGGGTGAGTAGGTGGAGTATGACTGGAAGAGTGTCGGAGGGAGGGATTTTGGTGGGAGGAGTTGAAAGGGGTGTAGTAATTGGGTAATAGGACTAAGAGAGAGGGGCAAGTGATGAATAAGAGTAGGAGTACTGGGGGCGTGTGGGAATCGGGGGCAGGGTAAAGGAACGGAGTGAGCCGGCAGGACGAATGGAGTGGGAAGAGCAAAAGTGGAGAGTGCAGCAGAAAAAAGTAACAGCAAGAAGCAGTTGAAATAACTAAAGAGAGGAGGTTTGTACTAGATCATATGATTCTTTTTTGTTTTACTTATCAGGCAAGGTAGTTTAGTCAGCTCTTACTGAGGGAGGCTGAGTAAGGAAGGAGGGGATATTACCAGGTGCGAATATTAGATCACAGCTTTCTCTTATGGCTAGAGGCTCTAGTGTGAGGATTAAACCTATTGGGTATATAAAGAGTGACTGGCGGGGTTGCGTAGGCAAGTGCTGCCACCTAGAGGTGGAGGGAGATAGTGAGCAGCAAGGATGAATCAAAAAATATTCTAAGATAGGGTTAACAGGAGGGGGGGATGTCACCCATCTACAAATACACCTCTGGGAGTGCTGTGTCCCAGTAATCTTGGTAGCATGTTCTGTAACTGCGTAATGCTGTAGTGTAATAAAGTAGTTAGGATGGTGTTCTAGTCCCACACTTGCCATGTGTGTGTGTGTGTGTGTGTGTGTGTGGGGGTGTGTGTGTCCTTGTGTGTGTGTCCCCGTTTGCCTGAGGACTGAGTAATGCTTTTATACTGCTCACGCTCCATACATTTCTTATACCCACCGTTATCAAGGCCGATGATGTCACCCATCTGCAAATACACCTCTGGGAGTGCTGTGTCCCAGTAATCCCAGTAGCGCATTCTGTAACTGCGTAATGCTGTAGTATAATAAAGTAGTTAGGTTGGTGTTCTAGTCCCACAATTGCTGTGTGTGTGTGTGTGTGTGTGTGTGTGTGTGTGTGTGTGTGTGTGTGTGTGTGTCCATTTGCCTGAGGAATGAGTAATGCTTTTATACTGCTCACAATCCATACATTTCTTATACCCACCGTTATCAAGGCCGATGATGTCACCCATCTACAAATGCACCTCTGGGAGTGCTGTGTCCCAGTAATCTTGGTAGCGCTTTCTGTAACTGCGTAATGCTGTAGTGTAATAAAGTAGTTAGGTCGGTGTTCTAGTCCCACACTTGCATTGTGCATGTCCTCGTTTGCCTGAGGACTGAGTAATGCTTTTATACTACTCATGCTCCATACATTTCTTATACCCACCGTTATCAAGGCCGCTGATGTCAACCATCTATAAATATACCTCTGTGAGTGCTGTGTCCCTGTAATGTTGGTAGTGCATTCTGTAACTGCGTAATGCTGTAGTGTGGTAAAATAGTTAGGTCAGTGTTCTAATCCCAGACATGCCAAGTGCGTGTGTGTGTGTGTGTGTGTGTGTGTGTGTGTGTGTGTGTGTGTGTGTGTGTCTGCCTGCATGAGACAAGTACAGTGCTTTGTAGTATTCACTGTAGCGCGTGCCCTATATGTGTGTTGCTGCAGTGTGATACGGTAGGGGTTTGTATACAGGACATGGCAAGTGTGTGTTTGTCTGTCAGAGCCTGTGTAGACGTGGTCATGATTGTCTTACCATTGGACATGTTTGGAAGTGGGTTTTGTAGTTTTCCTATATAGTGTCCATCTTATGACACATTGGCCACCTCACGAGGAGTACAGCTGTCAGTCAGCCATGGCACTGTGTTGGCAAGCCATACCCATACATCTGGCAAAAGGGCTGGTGAACTAAGTATGCAGCCCTACTAGTATCCAGTATATGTCCTGCACCCATGTGCCATGCATATACAACCTTGCCTAGGATATCCCACTATGTTGCTAGTAACATGCACATTGAGGACAGATAGTAGGCATGATGTGACCACAGTGGCCTGCAGAGGACATGGCACCCTGTACTGCGGTACAATAGGTACATATATGCGGACATTGTGCCTTCACTATGTTCCACACTGAATGGCTGCAACATATGTGGTGCCATCATATGTGATCCACTAAGGCCAAACAATGCTGTACATGTGCCCTGCATGGACCCATGTCACTGACACCATGGAATACCTGTCCATTCTATCCATGCAGGTGCAGGGCCGGCCTGCTCACTATAAGCAGGTTTCACCACACCAGGCCAGTATTGGCATATCGGGGTATAACAGGCTGTGTACACTACATGTGTCTGCCAAACCAGGTACACCTGTACATGTCACTGTACAGTATTGTGGGACATGCACATCCCAGGCAATGTCCATGTGAAGGACTATCAAACACAGACATGACATACATTGGACAGCTATGGCCCTACACATTGATAACCGGGATGTCAGGCCAGATAATGCAGTACCCATCTGTGTGGGACATTGCAGACACTACACCCCTGCACTGCACATCATTGTTGGGTGATGCAATGGCAAGGATTACCCCTCACCCAGCCTTGTACAGCCATCATGCACAGCCAAACACTACACACCCATGGAGCAATGCATACCTGCATGACAGTACTGGCACCCTGTGTCTGCATGTGGGTTGTGATGCTCCCAACCACAGTCACTCCCAGTAAAAACCTCGTTGGCATGCCAACAGTTGTCAAGCACTTTCACATGGCCTAGCCCATAGAACCTCCAGATAGCCCCTGTGATGCATGTGGTCTTGTGCATTACTGCGGTGTGGCAAACTAAGTAGTTACATTGTGTATTTGCCGCCCTGGCAAATGTGTCAATGCATGTCCATTAGAATGTGGTTGTGGTGAAAATGGCATCCATTCGCGTGGACTGACATGTGTGCCACACCTAATGTATGTCTACTATATCGGTTGCAGATGGCACTCACTCACCTACACACATGTTCTTACAGCACTGTAACATGCCGCCTCTGTGGCACATGTAGTAACGTCATGCATATGTAATAGTAATGAGTAGTCAGGGGTTTGCCCCTGTACTATTCAGCATGTGACAGATTATGGTTAAGTCTCCAAGCCCTTCCCTGGTGAACATTGCCTGTCCCACACAAATACTCTCTGGTGGATGTGAAGGTGTACACCTGCACAGCAGCAGCATGTGTATTGTAACAGATGGAAATGATCAGGTGATGGCCTCTGCACCTATTGCAGTCCTCGTCTAGCTAAATGCATGTGGTACAGCTGTGATGGTGTTCCCATAGCCATCCGCATGATAAACACAGTACACTATCTAGGGAAACATGTTATTATCTGGCCATGATAGTCACTGTGAGTGGTACCTGGATGTGGTGTTTTGACATGGCATCACAGATGATATCTGGATGTACCTCAATCATTTTCAACAGTGGGAAATAGCCTAATGACAGGAGGGTGATGTGCCACACAACTACACCATGTAAGTGTAGCTATACTGCATTGAGACTACTGCCTGTTTAACATGTGTGTGGTAATGGCTATTCTGTATGTTAAAATACAGACATGACAGTACTCTGTTCATAAGGGAACCCCATCTGTAGGGCCATCTGTGAACAGGTCAGTATGTGCAACTATTTGTTTCCTGTGTTACACACTGAACACACTTCTGTACATATGTGTGTGTGTGTGTGTGTGTGTGTGTGTGTGTGTGTGTATACATATATATATATATATATATATATATATATATATATATATATATATATATATATATATGTGTGTGTGTGTTATATATATATATATATATATATATATATATATATATATATATATATATATATATATATATATATATATATATATATATATATATATATATCTATATCTATATATATATATATATATATATATATATATATATATATATATATATATATATAAATATACATATATATTACATCTGTACATACAAACATACATTTCCTATGCTGGGAGCTGCTTACACCCGCGCAGGTGCACTCGCCTATGCTTACTGTGCGTTACACATGTTTACTGTCACTTATGTATGCTTATTTGTGCCTTATACATTATGACAATACCACTTTGATTGAAAGGATCTGGTTAATAGTCCCATGCGATGCACACGTTCACCTTTACATGTTTTAATGTTGGCTTTACAGCAGAGCAACATTCATTCCACAAGGAAAATGATATGTGCTATTGTCGACCTTGAACCGTGAATAACTTTATTAGGTGGATGCTCTAACCACTCCACTATTGGTGTTCTGCCTCATTTATATGTATACCCATAGTGCATAGTTACCCAAACGCATGCCTCATCACTTCACTTACACAGCGGGCATCCATTTACCTGTTGGGAAAAATGCACTGCTGCACATGCGCCAGTCCCTATTCCCTACTGCTCTGGACTTGTGCCACATGTTGACTCACTCCGAGGATATTCAGACCTCTACAGCCTATAGACCTGGCACATACTTGTGTTCAATTGTCAGGGTATTCATATGGTCTTCTGGGTTTAGGTTTGTCCAACTGGGGACCGGGACTGCCCTGTACCTAGTTGAATGCCAGACTTAGGAAGGGGAGATTGTTCGTTCCACTTTTAGTGTCCTACCTGTGGTTGGGGATGCAGAGGTTTGCTCACTTATGGCTATCCTGATATATAACAGCACTAACTATTACAGGGATTTCCTATATTGTGACCATGTTCATTCTTCATATCTACATATATTTATATATATAAATATATCCATATATATATGTTTGTGTGTGTGTATATATCAGTCTGTACATACACATGCATATATACCTACATGCTCATTTACATTTCCCATACTGTTGAATCACCGCCACATACCATCAGGCATACACGGTTGCATACCCGCTTACGTCTCAGGTTGCCACCTTTTCATATTGCCAAAGCGGGGCATTTTCAGGACACACATCAGACTCTACATGCCGACATGTACCCACGGTCAGTACAAAAGTTAGAACTTTACTTATTTGCCTAAATGAATGCTTATTCTTGCAGCAGTTTGTTTGCTTCATCTGTTTCTTGTAACTTTGAGTATTTTACATAAATAACTGTTTTATGCAACTGGTACATGAAATATGGGACATATTTCCTACAATCACAGGACATTTGCCATTATATATATATATATATATATGTATGCATTATATTTGGTCTGGACACAACTACCCAAAAAGGGACTGTCCCTCACAAGGTGGGGCAGGTGGTAACCCTACTTACGTCTGCTTTACAGCACCTTAAGCACCCTATATCCGACTGCCACTATGCGAATGTGTAAGGTATATATTCACGATAATGCACGTGGGGAGACGTGCATCATGGTCAGGTGTTTAATCCCGGGTCATAGGTTCTGCAGCACCGGCTGGAGGCTGAGCAGTCTTGTGGACAACTACTGCTCATACAACTTGTGTCCAGATGTATCCAGGACTGGACATTGTGTCGTGACACCAAGTCTAATGTTTAGAACAGGTACATATCCCATGAGGGATATCCAAAATTTGTTGGGACCAATGACCATCTTTGCTTTACGGCTGTAAGGTAGGGATATCATGCAAGGGATACATAGTTTGCAATCCTGAGAATGCCTAGGGTGAGACTGCCTACTAGATATGGGTAGGGGTCACTATGTGCAGATATGGCCGCACCTATCTAGCAGCCTGAGTATGGCTGGTTTTGGTGGACGTTCAGGAAGGGGGGGTGGTGTGCTGTGAAGGGGATGATGGGTATTCAATTATGTATCCAGGTATGTTGGGGTTGGATGGCTCAGTTCAGGCCAGACCATTATGTGGGTATGTGCTGGTAATGTTTCTGTACATGTGTATTGCACATTTTAATGTTCACATGTTTGTGGGATTGTATTGCGGATGTGTATATTTGTTCTTTGGTTATCTTCCTGATTCACCCACCGCTCCCTCGTAGAGCTCCAGTTCACCTGTTGTGCATCCAACCCAGTCTCCCCTTGGTGAATTATTACATTACCCATCACCCCCCACCCCATATTCCACAAACAAGATTCATCCCTTCTCTAGTTGATGGCCCATGGCACAGACAACAGAACACATTGTGTATACTACATATCTCTGGGACCAATATGGTTGTGAGGTCTACACTAGCATTTCAGATCATCCACATGCTGTACTTCACGCACATAGGTACGCGCAAATACTTATCTTTCATGACATGGTAGGTAGACCCGGGTAATACCCGTTCATCTATGGGTCATCCTGGCAAGGACGATTTGGACTGTGAATGGGCAGATATTGGATGAATGCTCTGACCATTGGTAGGGTTGCCACCTTTTCATATGACCTGGATGGGACATTTTTGTGGCACACATCTAAGTTTACAGGCCAACACATACCCACAGTCATTACAAAGGATAGTACTTTAGTTTCATGCCTACATATAAGCTTTTATTGTTGTAGCAGTGTAGTTGCTTATTCTGTTTTGTTTACTTGATTATTCTGTTTCTTGTAACATATAGGTATTTTATATATGGACAAACGTACTGTATGGGACTATTACATAACATATGGGACATAATTATGTCCTACTATCGCAGGACATTTCACATTTATTATGATTTTGGTATGGACACATCTGCCTAGAGGGGGACTGTCCCTCACAATGTGGGACAGGTGGTAACCCAAACCATTGGGCTACACTTGGCAATTGTCGGCGAGCTAACATGATGCATTTCGCTTCCACTTGGTATAACTAGTGATACTACAATGGAATACTGGCACGGGGTTTTAAATATCTCTGTTCGAGGGACGGGGACTCAATATTCAACTATATGCCTTTGTGTTTACTTCTTATTGTGGTGTTTGTAATGATGTCTTGTATGCTTTGCATACATTTCAGTATCCACGGACACTGACAGGAGTGATTACTATTAGAGGCAGGCTGTACTAGTCAACATTTTAGGTTGCGCATATGCAGCTGACATGTTCACGCCTCCGTGCAGTGCTTGGACACGCCCCCTACACTTGTACATGTTTCCTATGCACGTGGCCATTATGGCAGTGTGCCTTCATTAATATGCATGTGGTGTTGCTGCACCATCTCTACACCACATGGTCGGCGCAAGGCTAACGCCGTCCTTGCGCCGAGCTTCATGAATCCTGGGAAGTGTCTTTTTGTTCTTACTATGAAAAGAGTGTTGTGTTCTTTTAAAACAAGTCTTGGGGACTTTAAAATGTTTAATGATTGATGTCATCTTGAAAAAATATGCTTGTTCTTAAAGGAAATAATACCATTGCCATCACAGATGAAGGTAGATTAAGACTTAGAAAATAGAGAAATACTATGCTGTTATACTGGAAGAAGCTGAAAAGTGAATAAGTGTGGTGCATGACAGCTTACATAGTAAATGATTTGACTTCAATAGTTCTTTATATTAGGGAACTGACTTGAATGTGGAGCCTGACAAAGAAATCGGGGTTAAATGAGCTGTTGGGGAGAATGTTGTCTGCATTAGGCTCACTAGACTATCCTGAACTAATAATAATTAATTGTTATAGAATCAGTAGACGGTTGGTCAAAAATGGTGAGTTACATATTTTAATTGCTTATTACCATTTTAAGATAGTTGCCATTATGGAAGAATGGAATACTTCAAATGTGATATTATCAGATTTCATGCAATGTAAGTGTTTACACCCAACCACATCATCTTTACATGCAAGTCTATTACAACGCATTTAGTTTTATTTAATCAAAACAATAAAATTGAAGTCATAGATATCCATGGCCTTCAAAGGTATATACTGAGCCAACAGATACTGGCTAAATTTGTAGTATATTATAAATTGCTGGCCATTAATTCAGAGTTTAATCAAGTTTTCTATATAACTTTCTTCAATACTATGTGGTATGGCTGTTCAATTCTTGTAGGAATTTTAACTATGCACATACTGACTGGATTAACTACAATAGATCATCATATTACAAATCTTAATGTAATGACCATTTAAGTGTTAACAACCTACATCAGTTAATATCTTTACAGACTAACAGTAAGAATATTCTAGATTTATTAGTTGCTAATATGACCAACATCAGCACAATGTTGACATGCTCCAACCGTTGCATAATTCATATCACTATATAATAATTGACAACATACCAGGTATTACTCTATCATCCTCTGTAAACTTTATAATTATGGAAGAATAAATACAAATGAAAATGGAAAAATTGTGAATTATGATATGATCCTGACAGAATAAAATTTTGGTCAAAATTGCCAAGACAACGTTGAAAAGATAATGTTAAAAATAATAAAAAAAAATCTCTTTACTCCTCTCCTCAGTGGAGAATCAAAAGGCAAAGATTCCATATTTTTAGAAAATACAGTATACCAGCTATAAAGAATAGATTAATGTTTGTAGTAATACAGATGAAGAAAGGACTGCCAAGATTAACTATTACAAGTCTTTTTCTACAAAGCTGGACAATACAAAGACTTATATTAATTTGTAAGTTTCCAGACAAGGCTCTTTACTCAGTGTATATCGAGTATAGAAAATGACATATTAAACCAACCCCACCCCACCCAAAAATGGCCAAGGGAATCCACAATAAAATAAAGAACCAACCAAAGTATGCCCAGAAAGGGTCATCGCTTTACTGCACAGGATAAAATCCACATTGCTCATTTACATAAAATCTCAGACTTTAATGAAACATTCATATATGAAACAATTTAACATTACACACAATTTGTGTAAACCTCCATGTGTTTTCATCCCCAGTATGAACAGGACTTCATCAGAACATGAAATCACTTAATTACCACTTTTATTTAAATAAATTAATAAGCATCACATGATAAAGTTAGACCAGTCTCTTCACAGTTTTATTAACAGTGATAAATATGTGTACCTATATATTACTTGTATAGTTTTTACAATGTTTTATTATTCACTTTGTCACTGATTTTTTTTTTCTTTCATCCTCTTTCGTAATTATATAACACTGTGTCCATTCCAGCAGTTTATTGTTTCATTTATTTGATACATTTAACATATTTAAAAAATACAAGAAGGGATATTGTCATAAATTTGCTGTGTGGAATAAAAGTCAGTGGAGTTATAGAAGAGGAGCAATTGGATTTAAAACTGATTATTTTGTACTATCAGAAGGTTTTGGTGTATTAGATTGTGATAGAGTAAAGACAGGAATTACAAGCCATTTAGCAATATTGATGGAGGTGTTCAAAAATGGAGTATATTACTATAGGAAAGTAAATAAAATGATAAATGAGAAATTATGGGATGAATTTGGCAAGTGGGAAGCATTGCAGTTATATACAGATCATATAACCATGAAGGATTTTTATAAAAATCTGGTCTGGATGGTGGACTGAGTTTAAAAAAAGAAGTATAAAAAGTATTTTTGCATTGGCAAAGATGATTTAAGAAAGGAAAAGATATGGAAAGATGTATAGAAATGCACTGAAGAATTAAGAGACGAATGCAAGAAAGTATTATGATAAGAAAAAGAAATATATAAATAAAGCAGCAAAAATTAAGACATTACTGTTTAAGCAGCAATTTTATTTACAAAGGAGAAGTGCCTACATATTTGGGTAAAATAATCAACGGTGATATTAGTATAATAAGGGAAATGAATGATGTAAAAGGAGAGGTAAAAGAACACAAGAGCAAATTATGAGTATTGTAGAACAGCATGTGGAAATACGTATACGATTAAAAATAAAATAAGAAGAATGGAAAGCAAAACCATTCAAAAATGAGTTACATAAATATTTAAAAATTAAATTATTATACGTGAATAGGATGAAGCACTTATGAAAGTAAATGTTGATTCAGTATTAGGTCCAGATGGTGTATGGTATGGGATGTCCAAGAAATTAATAGACTAGCAATGAGAGTATTTTCTAAACATTTTGAATGAATGGTTGAAAGAAGGATTTGCTTAGGAAGTGTTATGCAGTAGAATATTAAAATTTTTATAGAAGAAAGACGAAAAGAATAAAATAAAAAAAAATGGAGACCTATAACATTAAATAATACAGATTATATTTTTATGAGAATAATACAAAGGAGAATGGAAAGAAGGATGAAGGATATTATGGAAGAAAGTATATATAGTATAAAAGCAAGGAATGCCAGGAATTACTATTGGTACAAGAAATGGTGGATGATATTATAAGTCAAAAAGAAGATATGAAACTGGTGGAACCTGATGGAATTCATGTAGATTGAGGAACACATGGAGGAACAGAAGCAGGATGGAAAAGGTGGGATTGTGCTCTTTTACCTGCAGAAAGGTAATAGAGTTGATATGGTGAGGTGGGAATTCTACTTCAGCAAAGGCAGGTTGGGGAAAAGTATGTACACTGGATACAGGCCATATACAAAGACCCAGAAACTGCAATACTCATAACCGGAGGAGTATCTGAGAAGACAAGGGCTGAGAGGCAGACCAGAAAAGGGTGTCCACTATCCCCTGACCTGGTCATGCTTGTGATTCAGGATCTGACATTGGATGATAGTCACAATTTAGCAAAGCCTGAAGAAAGAGAGGGGCTAAATCTCAGTCTGTGTTATACACAGATGACTGCATGTTAATGTCAGAGGATGTGGCTGCAGAAATAGGAACGATACAAGAGACATTTGAGAAGTTTAAGGAAGCGGCAGGACTAGGGTGAAACAACAAAAAGACAGTGGTAGTAAGATTATGAAAAGGGAAAGGGAAAAGGGAATAGATGAGCTAAAAGAAGTGGAGTTCCCAAAGTACAAATGGTTCTATATTAGGAGCACAGTGAGAGAAGTGATAGAGAAAAACTAAAATAAATTATAGAAGGGGAGGGGTGAGACATTGCTTGGGAGAATTAATGCAGTTAAGATGATGATACTACCATTAATTATCCACTCATTGTGCAACATACAAGCAGACTCCCCACAGGGACAAAATGCTACAACAAAAGCAAGAAGACATAGATGACTGGATCAGTAAGGGCAAAGGAAAATAGTAGGCAGGCTGAAAATGAGAGTGAATAGGAAATGGAGGGGGCGATACTGAGGGCTCCACCATATCCCAATGTATGCAATGACATGTAACATCATTCACTGAATAGAATCAAAACAGAAAGACGTTAAGCAAAAGAAACTACGTGAGAGGGCGACGTGGAACATGAATGAAAAGCAATAAAGGAACTGGGATTCATGAAGTAGGGCGAAGGGAATCTCACAGAAACGGGGAACAGAGGGGTAGAACAAAGACAGGGAAGAAAAATGAAGACATTTAGAGGGGAAGTGGTTCAACAGGAAGGTTTATTATGCAGAGAAAGGCAAGATGAGGAAAGATTTAAAACAATAGATGAGTTAATGCAAAAATACAGATGCCCAGTGGTAGAACTACTTAGTATTCAGACAGTCCTGGAAAATAACACATTGAGGGAAAAAAGTGAAAGGAACAGTCAGGAAGAGATGGCAAAAAGAGAGAGAGTGCACCCTGGAGGAAATGGAAGAGGTTATGAAGATAAAGCACCAAAAAGTTCTATGAAGCATTAAAAGATAGAAGGAACAACATCATAAAACAGAGTATGAGAAAAAATTAGGAAAGGGAAGAAGAATGAAAGGGAGTTGTAGGATACTGTCAGAAGGTAATTCAGGTAGTGAAAGCATGCAGAAAATGCACAGACTGGTAGTTCAAAACCTTTGAATACTGCACAGAGTGTATCTAATCCCCAAGAGATTGCTAAAGGAAGGTAGAAAGAAGGACAGTAAATGCTAGAGGTGCAAAGAGAAACAGGCAGGAATGATATACATTTTCTCAGACAATGGGTGGACACAAGTAATGGTTTAATAAAGATGCTTCTTGTTTAAAAAAAGGGGACAGGAATTGAACAATTTATGTAATTTGCTTAGATTACTGTATATGATATATAACAATATATTTGAATCATAATGTTTAATTTTAACTTGTTAATACAGTTTGATTACTTTTATATAAATGTACCCATGTCACAAGTGATAATTCAGTAAAGGTGTTTAAAAAAGAAGTCTGGATGCATGAATGCACAGAAGATTTAGGGAACATATTTTAAATGGAAGCAAGACATAAAGAAAGGGCACAGCATCTGGAAAGAAGGCAAACTGAACAGTATCAGAGCAAAAACCATCAACACTCAACAGTGGAAGGGGACAAAGCCAGTACAGGAACCTGAATTACACAAGATGTTCCTGGACATAGGGAGAAGATGGCAAAAACTGAAAACAATGAGGAAAGGAGGGGAGAGTAAATATGAAAAAGCAATGGAAAGAGGTATTAGAATACTACAAGACTGAAAGACAGTGAACCCAAAGGAAACTGTTGGGAGGGAGGGATAGGGATTGGGTGAGGAATTTAGCAGTCAGCTGCAAGGTGCACCATGTTTGAGGATTGCATGTGAATGCAATACACTGTCCAAGATTCTTTTTCTTCTTCTGGCTTTTCCCGGTTAGGGGTCACCACAACGGATCACCTGTCCGCTCATGATTGGCAGTGGAGTTTTACGGTGTTGAGTTGCCAGCCCAGCGCCCAGCCTTCTACAGAAGGCACACACATGCACACACTCACACTTAAGGCCAATTTAGAGTGTTCAATCCACCTACAGCATGTATTTGGGATGTGGGAGGAAGCCGGAGCACCTGGAGGAAACCCACATGACCACAGGGAGGGCATGCAGACTCCACACAGAATGCACCCCAGCTGAGGATCAGACTGGAGAACCTCTTGCTGTGCGGCAGCAATGGTAACCGCTGCACCACCGTGGCCTCCCGAGATAATAAAGGTAAAAGAAAGAAAGAAGTGCTGCTTATCAAAATACACCAATGATACCAAACTAGGAGAGGTGTAGTTAAGGTGGGACAAAGGGGGCAGTCACCCCAGATGCAAAGTGTTGGGGGATATGATTAGAAGATGCCAATCAGGTGGTACTACAGAACCAGCATTTAGAAATGGATAACAATACTGCATGTGTTTATGGTCAGGGTGGAAGCAATTCAGCACTTCATGCATGGATTTAGCAGTAACATAACAAGTTACTTCTTACATTTGTATCAAGAGGTCTGTTTTCAAAGGAGAAAAGGAGAAGAACATTTTTTTTTCTTGGTCCTCAAGTCCAAGTGGACATTTTTTTTAAATGTATATAATTGCACAAAGCACCAAAATGCCTAGCTATGGGTCTGGGAAAATGTTACATCATGCAGTGATGTGCAATAAGTTAACGCCTATCTGTATGGGACATTATACAGTGATGTGCAATAAGTTAACACCTATCTATATAGGACATTATACAGTGATGTGCAATAAATTAACACCTATCTGTATGGGACATTATACAGTGATGTGCAATAAGTTAACACCTATCTGTATAGGATATTATACAGTGATGTATAATAAGTTAACACCTATCTGTATGGGACATTATACAGTGATGTGCAATAAGTTAACCTGTATGGGACATTATACAATGATGTGCAATAAGTTAACACCTATCTGTATGGGACATTATACAGTGATGTGCAATACGTTAACACCTAACTGTATGGGACATTATACAGTGATGTACAATAAGTTAACACCTATCTGTATGGGACATTATTCAGTGATGTACAATAATTTAACACCGATCTGTATTGGACATTATACAGTGATGTACAATAAGTTAACACCTATCTGTATGGGACATTATACAGTGATGTGCAATAAGTTAACACCTATCTGTATGGGACATTATGCAGTGATGTGCAATACGTTAACACCTATCTGTATGGGACATTATACAGTGATGTGCAATAAGTTAACACCTATCTGTATGGGACATTATGCAGTGATGTGCAATAAGTTAACACCTATCAGTATGGGATCAGCATCCAAACTGAACCACTAAGCCTCCCTTTCAGAATACATAAATTTAAAGTTAACCTTTGGAAAACTATGGACTGGACAATTGTTTTGAGCTTCTTAATCAGGCAGTGGAACATATGCATTTAATAAAATAGTTATGTATTCTGTTAAACAATACATTTATTTTTAGAGAGAATACAAATTATATTGAAAACAAGGCAGTAAATAATTAAGTTTAAATTTCAAAACTATGGAAGCTCTTCATAAGAATATTGTTGCAATATTCAATACAGATGGGGAGCTACCTTATAAGATACCTGTATATCTGCCCCACCTACAAAGCTTCCTCACACACAATACATCCACTCTTAGCATGAGTAGATATGCTAGTATAAGAGGGACATAAGGAAACATCAAAATTCTGAACTTCCTTTCTTTCTTATTTTCATCATATGCAAGTGTTTGTGAGTCATGTCTAATCATTCATATGGGTTGGCTTCACCCCAAGGTTTTCAGGCAGATAAGTACACCTCCTTGACCTTTCCTCATTTTATGTAACTCTTGTTGTGAAAAGTTGTTTATGTCTGTCAGAAGAAAATTTAAGTGTGATTGTGGGCATTAAATTCCATACAATGACTCCCACCTGAGTTGCCTTTTTTGCTTCGGGATTGAGCACAATGTTGAATCCCACATCAGTCAAGCCTTGATCTCCTAAGACTATAAGATGTAGGATTAATTCCCTTTCAACTTACATAGAAAATAAACAACTTCAGAATTTGGTGTATGTAGCAAAAGCAGCAGCATCATCTTCCACAGCAGTATTCCCCTTTTAATGAAAAAGTAAAGAAAAGAAAAACTTTGAGAGAGGTGATAGATAATAACAAGACAAGCTCCTCTCTAATATGATCTGAGACTAATTATTATTCTTAGGCCATTAGCCATTTGGGACAGGCAACAAGCAGTACGGTGGAATAATAACTTGTCTCCACTTTTACCAGTCATTCTTGGGGTACCTCAAGGATCAATATTGGATCCCTTGCTATTCTCAGTTTTCACAAACAATCTCCACTCAGCGGCAAATAGCGCTAGCATTATCCTATACGCAGATGATTCCACTATAATATGCAGTGCGTCAACCCTGCAAGAACTGCACAATAAAACCCAGGATAATTTCATTCAGTTGAAAACTGGTTTACTGACAATGGCCTCATTCTTAACCCCAAAAAGACCAAGATCCTGCTATTTCACCCCTCACAAAATACCAGCCTTACCGCCACTTTCAATATTCACTCTAAAAATGCTACAAATCACACCCGAATCCCACACAAAACTACTAGGCGTCACCATTGATAACAAGTTAAAGTTTGATATCCACATTAATCTAGCTATTACAAACACTCACAGAAAGGAAGGTAGTCTCTACAAACACAAATCCTTCCTGACACATACTGCTAGGACCACAATTGCTCACACTCACATGCTGTCAACATTACTTTATGCATCCCCAATCCTAATAAATCTATCAAAAACAGAAACCAGCAAACTGGCAACCTGCTATAATCAAATAGTTAAATTTGCTAATAAGTCATCTTTTAGAACCCATCACTGTCATAACCTAAAACAATTGGACTGGCTTGAACTGCCTAATTTATTAATCTACAATCAACTTATCATCACATATAAGCTGCTCTCCCACCCATATAAAACACCAGCTTTAAGCAACCTAATTCAGCAATACTCCTGTCCTAGGCAACTCTGCTCCACAGATAAGTTACTATTAACAGTTACTAGATCCCACAACCATGCCGGTGACTCCCTCTGCTCATCTTACATATCCAAAATTTGGAACTCCCTGCCTTCATCCATTACCCTGGAATCTTCTCTATCCAAATTTAAAAAATCTATCAAAAGCCATCTCAGCAACAAATGGTTATGTCCCTGCTCCACACCAGACTAACTTCAGTCCTACTCCACTACTGCAGCAACTCTTGCCTTAAACACATAATCTCCTGATAGGACTGCAGTCTTATCAATACCACATTCAGATGCATGATGTGACTCTAGATATTTAACATACTTTAATATTGTTTGTATATGTATTGCTCAGTCCATATGTCGTTGTCAGGGAATTAATAATGTGTGCTCATCTATATGGTCTGGTTGTATATACTAGAAACATGTTATAATATTTTGTTTGTATGTCTTGCATATGCGTTTCTTTGGAGCTTTTCTCACCAGGCCTCCACTGAAAATGGAAATGTATTCAGTTGGACTATCCCGGTTAACAAATGTAAAATAAAAATAATAAATTTGTCTGCTTCTCCTAGGCCCTCTAAGTCATCCCCTTTGGAGGTATATATGGTTCATAGCACCTCTACATCTGTTAAGACCTAACATTCAATTAGGAAGCCAGGAAAAGAAAGAGAGAGAGAGAGAGAGAGAGAGAAAGAGAGAGAGAGAGAGAGAGAGAACCTAGACTGGTCTTATTTGAGGATGAGGGAGATATTCACCAACTTATCATCGGAGACATCCATGTCTCAAATGAGGGAGATATCTGCCAACTTTTTATCACTTAGGACATCCATGGTTTGCTAATGGAGGTCAGGATAATGGCCTTCACTCTTAAGACAATGCATTTAGACACTCTTATGAACCATTCTCATAAAATTAATCACATTTCTCCATTTTCTACCCCCTTCAGTCAGAAAGCCAACTGGGGGCTGGTTCCAATCAATTCAGTCATTTCAGCCTTTTCTGCCTGTTACCACTTTCTCTAACACTCTTTTAAAGATGAAAAGAGCTCCTTCTTCTACTTATTAGAAGATCTGTCAGATTCTGACTAAAAAGTGCAAGATTAAGTCTCTCAAATTCCTTCAGCTACTACGCATAAATGACATTTTGTCATCTGATTCCCATAATAAAGAAATTTCCTTTGAGGATACCTTTGCTAAAATAAAAGATACTGTTTTCCTAAGCGAGAGGGTAGAAAGGTTTCTGACTCCCAGAAAAAGTTACTCTGACTTTTTGAATATGGGTACTCCTAAACCTGTTGCTTTCTCTCTAGTTCTAGGGACTCAGGAAAATACCTTTTCAGCTTTATCATTGTTACCATTTGTGACACCCCACCATAGGCCCAGTAATCATGAAGCCTCAATCTTCACCACTGGCAACAGGGAGGGACGTACACAATTGTAGGATGACAAGTATACTCACACAGTAAAGTGCAATTTCCCTTAAGAGCACACAGAGACCACAGTCAGTCTGGGGCTGGTTTCTACCTCTTTCTCCAGACCCCCAGTAAGACTCCCTAGTGGCATAGCTATAGAGTTGAGATCTCAGCTGTGTTGCCAAGCCAAGACCTCCAGTACCCTCTCTGTCCAACCAGTGCTTCATGTCCCTACCCAAGTAGCTGACACATGCACTCTTTGAGATTTGATTTATTCACACACCTGGGAAAGGCTGGCACAGGTTTACTAGCTATGCCCCCTTCTGCCCAAACTATAAGGTAGCTTTCTCTGCCACCAGTCACTACTTATCAGCTACTTTAAGGCCCAGGGTGTCCAATCCTTCTGTGTAATGTTACTATTAATCAAAATGGTAGTTTGACTAAGATCAAGGCTATTTGGAGTGGCCTGCACAGTGTCACCAAACAGATATGCAAGTATTCTAACAGCTTGCAACATGTCTCACAAATATCAACCTCAATGATAGGTTTAATTGTATTCAATAATAAATGATAAAGAACAAGAAAATACTCGGTAAACAATCACAGTTACTTCAGAGTTCAAACTCACAGGAAATATTTAAAACAACATTGTAATACAGTCTCAAATAAATAAAGAAAAACATCTAAATTAAGCTCGGCTATATTCCTGACTATATCTAAAATAAATTACTGTACCCTAGACTTACTTACTCATAGTAAGACAAGACAAATGTGGTGAGTGGGTTTCCCAGCTGATGCTGTCAAGTCAAAAGACAAAATACAAAATGCCCTGTTTCTCTCTCTCAGAGAGTTCTTAAATTAATATTTCAAATATTGCTGCTGAGATACTTGCAGCATGACATAATTTCTTGTCATCTGACTTCAGTTCCCAGGCTCAAAACAACCATAGAGGTAGCATTTAGCATCTACCTGTGAAAATACATACAAAAGGCTTTTCCTCAGACGTTTGCAAATTCTGGTAGTCCTAAAACAATAAAAATACTTCTACATCTCAAGCCTAGCAATTATCTCTCTTTCTAGACAATACAAAAACATCTAGTTCTAGACATTGTGTCTGCTACTGTACTGAAACTGAGAGATAACATA
The DNA here is from genome assembly GCF_019279795.1 of Protopterus annectens. Lineage (NCBI taxonomy): Eukaryota > Metazoa > Chordata > Ceratodontiformes > Protopteridae > Protopterus > Protopterus annectens. The sequence goes on from NC_056735.1 coordinate 1,554,980,280, forward strand.
TTTTGTTTATGACCCAACTGTAAAGTAACTTAATTTTAACCATTTTGCTGAAGCTTTGCAAGTTAATCTCCTGTGTTTCAGTCTTCTCTGTTAAGCAGCTACAATAATGTATAAAGTATCTATTCAGCACACTTGTCTATACAATATGACATACAATTCTAATACATTTGTAACACAGGCAAATGAATCATGTTGATAAAATTCCAGATAGCTGGGCTGGCAGTATCTCCTTTTGTTACTTTTCTATATAAATCATATTAATATTTACAAATGACATATTTACAAAATTCTAGCTACCTGGGCTGGCAGTATTTCCCTTTGTCACACCATTAATGAAGGAAAAGAGACATTTTTATAGGGTTCCTAATTTTCATAAGTTGTTTGTCTTTTCGGCTCTTCCTGGTTAGGGGTCACCATAGCGGAACTCCGGTCCGCTAATGATTGGCAGTTGATTTTTATGGTGCCGAGTTGCCAGCCTGACGTCCAACCTTCAGCAAAGGCACTCCCATTCACGCATGTCTTTCGGAGTAAGTAACTTTATAAAAGTCTCACTACTGACCATTTGTTTGGATTCTAATAAAGGTAATAGAACCTTTCCCTTCTCTAATTCAATTTCCAATGGTAAGGACAACAGAGTTCTTGATATATTTATTTATTTGCTAATTTAGTACATGAAAGAAATTATTGGAGTAAGTAGTTAGGAAAAATAAGGAAATGTGTACTGTTCAAAACACATTTGATGTAGTATCTTATGCTAAGTATATATATTAAAATAGTAGGGAGACAGAAAGTCATATTTTCATATAAAAGAGAGTCCAATAAATTGGATATACTAGATTTAGTACCTTAGTAAGAAGAAGAAGACATGAGAGGTTAGTCTGGGTTCAGACAGGTGCACAGCCAATGAGATTTGAGGTAGGTTTTAAGCCTGCCTTTAAATTGTGTTAGTGAAGGTAGTGAGGTTAGGTCACTGGGAAGAGAGTTCCAGTTTTTACCTAGGTATTAGAGAACAGAGAGTCCCCTGCCTTATTGTAGGTTTTGTGTATTTGTACTAGTATTTTATGGGGTGATAAGGTTGGTAAGAATTGGTGTGTTGTTAGGCTGATACAGGATTTTATGGACAAATGTTAATTGTTTAAATAGAAGTAGATTGCGTAACTCTAGCCAGCCAAGATTGTGATAATTAATACAGTGATGGGTCCTAAATGGAGAGCCTGTTGCAAATCGCTATATTGTTGTAGGAGACGGCCAGTTTGTTCATGTTGTTTTTGAGAGGTTAGTATATAGGGAGGCATAAAGGAGGGTAGAGAGTAAGTGGGTCTGGGCAATAGTAGATCTTGCTAGTGGGATAAGATAGGATTTGATTCTATATAGGGAGCCTAGTTTTTTGTTAACTGTTTTTATGGTGTTGTTAATGTGGTCTTCAAAGTTAAGGTTATTGTCAATCAGAACTCCTAGGAGTTTTGTGTTAGAGTCAGGGGTTATGATGGTTCCATTTTTAGATGTGACAGTAAAGTGTAGAGATGTGGCCCTGTGGGTGGGGGTAAAAAGTAAAAGTTTGCTTTTTTTTAGGATTTAGGATGAGACACTGATGATGTAGCCATTCCTCAGCTGTGTTAAACACTTTTTGGGAGAGAGATTGAAGCTCTGCTGGAGTTGAGGCTGAGCATATAAATGTGGAGTCGTCAGCATATTGAATTAAGGAAGCTTGAGGAATAACAGTATGCAGGTCATTGATAAAAACAGAGAATAGAAGTGGTCCAAGTATAGAGCCTTGGGGGACACCTAGTGCAATGGGGAGATGGGGAGATAGGTTGTTTCTGCCTATTAGGGGCTTAGAGTCAATAGAGGTTACTTGTAGTCCAGAGTTATTCCTTTTAGCTAATCTGCCTTGTCTTAAGGTGCTATATCCTGGTGAAGTAAATTCATTATCTTGTATAGTTGGTTTGAGCCAAGTTTCAGTAAGACACAGGATATCAAATGAGTGGACATCTATGAGAGCATGTATTTGGGCAACCTTATTATTTATGCTTCTTATGTTAAGATGGGCTACATTGGGTAGAAGTGAGGTTTGCTGTATGGGTCACTGTAGAATGTGTAAAGTTTGGGCTAGGATTGGGTTGGATATCTCCATCTATTATTGATTGGAGTTGGTTGCTAAGTGTAGGTTGCAGGTGTTTACCTATAAGGAACAGAGATTTCTTGGCTTGAGGCCTATAGTATTTGATGTGATTTAGTCTGTGATATTTTGCTGATAGGTAGGCTATTGTACTAGGTGTGTTTGAAAGAAATTGAGTATAAGTTATGGTTGTTGAGCAGGTTTGCTTTGTTGGGTAGTAAAGGTTTGTGTGGTGGGGATGTTCATAGAATGTAAGTAGATAAAGTATAAAAAGAATAGGTATGAATAAGGATAGAAGTAAAAGTTTCCATTGTGGATAGGTAGTTAACAGTGACATAGTAGCAGTGTAGAAAGTAGAGTAATGATAAGTTGAGTAGGTTGGATAATGTAGGTGAATCTTGGGTGTGGAGGTTCATATATATGACAAAAAGTGTATTCTTCTGCCACCTTAACTTTCAAAGGTATTATTTGCCAGACCAACATGACCAAGTTCCTTCCAGCTATTCTGAATAATGTGTGACAAATGCTGACAAATCCTCCTAATTCTGATAGGAATAGGAAGTCTAATATTTTGGGCATGCTTAATTCTGACTCCAGTAACTATGTGCACAATCAAATTTGGTTGTGATGCTCAGGATGCTGCCGCTCTAGTAACTGTTGCTAGTATTGTTATGAAAAGACATGCTTAGTTAGAATAAGAATCCTTTCCTGAAGATGGAAATTCTCAATAATTAAATGCCCTTCTAGACAATGAATTACTGTCTTGTAATGCTTCCTCTATTCTGTAATGTTTCCCCTTAAATTTTCAATAAACCAAAAGAAAGAAAAAAGAGGAAAACTGACGATGGAAATCGAACAGATTTTCTAATCTCCAGTTCATAAGCTTAAAATGAAGTATACATACATTCCAGGGTCCCTTTTCATGAACCTTGCAAATCAGGTCAACATACTGTAAATCTGGAAATAGAACAGCTCAAAATAAAGAAACAAGGAGACTCAAAAAGAAAAATTAAGGGATCTCAGGGATCCAAAACTCAAAGAAAATAAGTTCTGAGCACCCTTGCCAAATAATTATTCTCTCTCCCCCATCAAGAACTTCCTCAGAAAATTGCATGAAACCTTTCCCTTTGCCTTCTGGTATGGCAAACTATAACCACAGACTCTTGGATATTAGATATTGTAGAATATGGTTACAAACTTTAATGGCATCCCTCCCACTCTATCAGGAATGCCTTAGGCCCTAAAGAATCAGTTTCATTTCATACCCCCAGCCATTTCAGACGTACTGCTTCTAGGGATCATGGAATCAGTGTCTGTAAACCAGTAGAGTAAAAGTCGTTGTTCAAGACTTTATGTGGATCCTAAGTAAGTGAGCACCCAGAGGTTCATTTTAGATCCATCCAGACTAAGTACTTTCATGTCAGTAAAGCCAAACCCCACTAGCTGTAATCATGCATATTTCAGCCTTTCTTATAAGTGGGTTGCTTGACTGTACTTTGGAAACACAGAGCTCAAAATCAAATGTGATATCCATAAACTTAAGGGTGCCTGCAAAACATTCCAAACAACATCCAAACTGAATGATTCAATGTGCCATTCCATGGGTAAGAAAGCACTTAGTTATGGTGCATGCATACATCCTTCTTTTAATGTCATGTCTTCTACTTGTAAGAGCAGATGTATGACCTAGCAAGGAAGCTGCCTGAGCTTTATAGACTGGCTAGTCATACAAGTATCCTAGGGGATAAATCTCTAACTGTAATGAAATACTGTAAAAGTGATCTGCTCAAACATCTAGTGTTTAGTAAGTTACCTACAGAACTGTACTTTACTCAAGTTCCAGAAATATTATCAAATTTATTGCAGAGTGTGATTCATCCACTACTGAAATATAATTCTATTTATATAAAAATGGCGTATCAGTATATTTGAACATATTCAAGGAAAACATTTAAAAATAATTCCATTATGCTTGATTACCTTTCAAGGCTCCAAAACCACCAAATAAAAAGCAAACGTTGCCTAAATTATAAAACACATAATGGTATGTTTAAGGACATTTTTGAATATGGAAATATACAGCAATGAAAAGGCATTTAAGTACAGTCATTTTAACTTTGTTGTTCATTTGACTAAGACAAACAAAAGACGTAATTTCATACCTCAGAGAATTCCTTTATTAAAAGCAAGGTGAAAATCATTATAACATGTTTGCCATCTTTGCATTTATTCAAGGGGTCTGTCTTCTTTAATGGCCTCTAAGACTGAACAGAGGTTTAGTGCAAGCCTATGAGCATTTGATGAGTTGTTTTGGGTATTAAGAATGACCTGATAGTGAGTAAGATACGAGTAAGTATTGTGTTCAGAATACTGAAAATCTTGATGGGTAAGGCAGAAGACAAAATAAAGTGAATCTAGATCAAAGTTACAAGCAAAGAAATAGTTACTTAAAGTTGTGGATATGTGTACCAGTTGCAAATATATGCCACTAAAGCAAGGAAATTTAGAAGGTTTGTTTCTGTATGTAGAACATATTTTTTATTCTCCAGTAAAATTGCAAAGGGTATTTCCTCAGGCAGACTCGATATGTTGGGGATGTTAACACAGGGTGTTATGGGACACTGAAGCATTTTTATTTATTTTCTTGACTGGGAAAGTCTGACTGGGAAAGATTCCTTTTCAGAGGAGACCTAAGGGATGAAAGCTACAAGAACAAAACAATGCAACATTTAAATACACAATTTGCACATTTCCACATTACAGTCAAGGTAGATATAGCAGATTAAATTGAAAGTAAATAGGATATGAAGTATGAACTATTCTCAAAAGAGTCATACTTGTTAATAAAGATTTTGTTTAAGGTCTTGGTGAGTACTGAGTAGAATAAAAAATATGTGGCGAGTAATGTGAGAAGACAGGAGAAAAGAGAGGGATTCAGTGATGAGTAGTTAGGAAAGGGTTCTTGCTTTTGGTGAGAGGGATTCTAGATAGAAGATCGGGAAATGTTTATTGGTGTATGGTAGTCAAGCATGAAAAAGTATATGTGAGAGTATATGTGTGACTGTTTGTAAGAGAGGTATGAGGTTGGGGGAATATGGAGTGGATATGCTGAAGGGTGAGGAGAAGGTAAGGTTGAAGGAATGGAAGCAGAGGGCTCAGAGAAGGAAGGAATGCAGATGAGTTAGATTGTTTGTTGTTAGTAGTTAGACATTTTCAATTTGATAGTGAACAATTATAGATAAACTTAGCAGGGATTGGAACAAGAACATATCTGGCTATTGCTGAGGTACTGTTTAAGTTGAGTTTTTAAGAATGAGATTTTTTTCAAATGCAGTTGGAGTACAGGACATTTTTCTGGCATACAAATGAGTTGTATTCATACATAATATGTAGAGCTGGGTCTACTTTACATGGTCAACTTTTCAGAAAGTCAACCTTCATATGGCCGAGACCATATGATCGACTTTCAGAAAGCTGACTATGTAAAAAAACACAAAATACACAACGAACACTTACCTTAAAACTGTTAGCAGAGGGCAAGCTCCCCCTGCACCCCCCCATGGGGGTCTCCACCCCCCACACCCCCCCGTAACTTAAATATACCAACTCCGAGATTGCACTATAGTGTGGAAGAGGGAAATTTTCCCATTCTGCACTGTACGGAGATAGCGGTTCCCATGGCCGGCTTTTCAAAAGTTGATCATATGGTCTCACCCATATGAAAGTTGACTGTCTGAAAAGTCAACCATGTGAAGGGGACTCGTAGAGCCATATTGTTTTCTTCCTGCCAGAAGCTCACTGTTTATACATGTGAGCTGCACAGTTTATTGAAAAAATTGTTAGGCAAAGCAGCAAAGATTATAAAGTCGTTAATGCCTGGAGCATAAAAGAAGCTGTTACAGTTGACATAAATGAACAGACTTTGGTAAATCTGACTATGACTGGTTGCATAAATGAAATAACCAGGAACTGGACATGTTAAACAGAGCCAGCAATTGCTGAAATTCTAGACATTGTGATGGTTATGGTGATAAACTTAAAAGGAATTATTGTAGGAATGTCTGAATAAAGTATATCCTGGGTTATGTGATTTCTAGTACTTCATTCGTGGATTACTGTAATGTTTTATCAGTGGGAACATTTTACATAATTACTATACAGCTTTTCTCAGTCCTTTTCAGACCAGTGCAGAGTGGCATAAAGACATTGGAGAAGAACTGACCACCCAACTTGATCATTTGAAACAGATGATTACAAAGTTATTGCCTTTTTAAAGTATCACATGCAAGTACCTGCCAGACAAGTGGAAGTCATTTGCTAGATGTCAGCTAGATGTAATATATTAATATGCAATCTCTATGAAATGAGTCTGTGTTTTATTTGTTTATTTTTTTTATCTTTCCTGTAATTAATGTGTTTTGTTTAAAGTCTGTAAAAATGTTTACAGTTCTTATTTCTTGAAAATATGTGTCAATGACATAAAGATCCAGTTAAACAACTTTTGAGTGAGGATTTCCATCTGTAGTATTACTGAAATCCCTTCTGTTAAAACTCTGTTAAGACGATGGTGTACCAGTTGCTGACCTATTTGTGAAGGTATGTTGAGAATTCTGGTAAGACTGGAATGAATGTGCATTTTGTTTACAGAAATAATGTGAGAGGGTATATATTAGCAATTAAGTATTTTTTCAAGCAAGTTACAGCAAGTTCATCTTATTTATTTTGTAGAGGATCAATAAAAAGTGAAGTTCAAAAGTTAGGAGTCAAATATTTTTTAAAGGAATCATTTGCCAATGCATAATGCTTAATGATAATATGAAATATGTCTCAAAGGTGTTGAACGATTGTGGCTTTATATTATGGAATGATAGCTATCGCAATCACAATATACTCTCAAGAAATGATTAAGTTTGAAAGTCTGAACCATCCAAGGAGGACAAGTTACCTCAGCTTAACTCTTCACCCAAGTGGAAATGTGTCAATGGTCAGTCAGTCAGAGGAACAGATGGATCACAAGAAGAATAAGAAGTGAAAAACATACATTCCACATTTACAACCAAAAATTCTACATTTGGAAATGAAGTAGGACTAGGAGGCTGTGTTTACCAAATTAAACACAGACTAATGCTGCTGGTAGTCTGCAATATTTTTCTGCTCAAATAAATCAGTATACCAAGCTTATAATTTAACCTTAGGAAATGCTTAGAAATGTTTCTTTTTGCTTCAAATATAGTACTACAAAGAATGTAACACCATTAATGAATAAAAAGAGATTGTGCTTTATATCTAAAAAAAGCAACCCCTCTAATGTTCTATTCTAAATAAAGGGTTTATGAGGTCAAAATACTGAAGACTGTCGAAATAAATGCAGGCCCCTTTGCCCACTTTGCACTATCATAATCCCAACCCTACCCAATACCATAGAAAAACAAACTTTCTATAACACTTTTGCTACACAGCTAAACTGCCCTCAACCAAACCCACATTCAACTAAATAGTTCCATATAACATTAAAACTTGCATACATTTTGTAATCAATCATTTCACCAATCAAAATTATTTAACATCTGAATTTATTATTCATCCTAAATATTTTTCAACACACATATGACTGCCGTGTGATCCAGGTACAGCCGGTAGGGGCGTGCACGAGACCTGCTAAAGCTACTCTTGCATGGACAGCGTCATAGTATGCAAATTACCTCATTTGCTGGTGAAAGCCATGCAAATGTGGAAAATTTATGATCCAGGAGACATTAACCTGTCCGTGGAAGATTAGTGTTAGCTGCAGAAATGTACTCCATTGGTAACGGAGTACATTTCTGCAAATAGCTAAACGGAGCTCTGACAGCTCTAAATAAAGGATGCATACAGTTGAGGAAACATGCCAATGGCCAAATATAAGGACATTGGCATTATAAAATGTTTAAAAATATAACAATTTAACTTTTTTCCCCCCGATCTCTGATGTTTAAGCATAGCGCAGCACCACACAAACGTGTGGTGCTTATAAAAACAAGAAAATAATTAAAAAAAAGCCAAAAATAGGCATTTTCACTAAAAAGCTTATTCTGCCATGCAGGTGAATGGTAGGCTGAAGACAACAGGGCCACTGAGTAGTGGTTGCTAAGGGGGGGAAGCTCAGTGTGAGAGATGTAACCATGCATTACTAGACAATCCTATGCAAATGAGGATAAGGATAGTGAATCCCAATTTTCCCCAGCATGTGAGGCATGTCCCAAGAGTGTAAGAGTAGGAGTAGGTGAGTAGAAGAGTAGAATATAGGTGACATCATGAGGGAGTGTGTCAGACAGGCTGTAAGCTAATTGGAGCACAGTGGCTTGTGTTTGCCCTGAGGTGCTCAGGATTGCAAGAGGTGTGCCTACAGCTGTCTTGTTTGAAAACCTCAAACCCAAGGTGCACACTGTTAAAAGATAGGAAACTCTTTGCAAACATGCACTCAACATGTGCGCGTGTGTGCAGGCATTTGTGCTTGTTTGCGCGGCGCTTCCCCCGGGTGGAAACAGAAAGGCAAAAGGAAAGAAAAGAAGTAGTAGGAAATTAACCAAGGATAACTAGCAGAGCTGCCAGGTGAAATATATCAGAATCAGCCAATTATACAGGCAGCAAACTAGCCCAGCCCAGCACTTTAAACTCTGCAAACACCATTCCCCCCTGTTTTTTCTCAAGAACTCTGCAACACTGCAGTATACAAAGAGGGAAAGCTTAAAAAGCTTAAGTCAGACAAAATGTTAGGGGCTGCTCTTGCTATCATAAACCAACATGTGCAATGTGCTGAGGGTGGTGATGTTGTGAATGCTGCTGAGTAATCCACAGTGAGGAGATGGAGAAGAGCATACAGACCCAGGGTAACCTACTGGGGGCTACATGAGCTGGAGATAGTGGAGCGCTATAGGGTGGACAGAGACCTCCTACAGCAAATTGTTGAGCTGTATCAGCCACGCCTCACACACAGAACCAACAGAGGGGAACCCATCCCAGTGGATACCAAGGTATGTGTTGGCCTAAGAATACTAGCTACAGGTACCTTCCAAAGACCAACTGGTTATATGATGGAGATTTCACAGGCATCAGCATTCAGGGTACTCCACCAGTTCCTGGATGCCATGTCAGCACATTTCAGTGACCATGTATATTTCCCCAATTCCCGTGAGGCATTGGCCAGCAATATGTCTCTTTTCCACCAAATAGCACATATGCACATATGCATCAAAGCACCACCTGGTGAGCGGGGTAGGGTCTACATCAACCGCAAGGGCTTCCCGTCCATCAACTGCCAGGTTGTGTGCGATGCCCAGGGCATAATAATGAATGTGTGTGCTGGCTGCCCTGGAAGCTATCACAATTCCCACATCTGGCATCTGATGCAGCTGTACCAGAGATTTGCCAATGGGAACATCCCTGATGGTCACCTAGTGGGTGATGCTAGATACGCACTGGAGCCGTGACTTATGACACCCATCAGAATGCATACACACCTGAACAAGAACTCCATAATGAGGCACACCAAGAAACATAATTGAGCATGTGTTTGGGATGCTCAAGTCATGGTTCCTGTGCCTGGACACATCTGGTGGAGCCTTGCAGTACTCACCAACTACATGTACCCAAATTGGTATGGTATGTGCAATGCTACACAATATGATCCTGCAGAAACAGCTGCAGCAGGAACAGCATGGGGCAGGGCCAAACAGCCCCCCACCATTGCCAAGGCCTGTACAGGCACAGCATGACTCGGAGGAGGAACAACCTGAGCCTGCCCCAGTAGGCAGAAGGAGGCGTGCCCAGTATGCCCTGGCCTTGGCAAAGAGGCAACGCATAGCACATACACTGACTCAGTAGGAACCCTGGAAATGGCACCTCTCTCTGACTCACACATACAGTAAAAGGGATGCCTAACTTGACACTACCTGTTTTCAAACATGTATAGGGAGTATACTATGTGCATCTGACATAGGCAGCCCTGCAGCACCACCTGAGGCATGAGTGCCCTATTTTAAGCAATGTAAAGCACTGCTAAGCACATTTTACAAGTATTGAGCATATTTAAATCCAATTGCGCGTAGCTGTGCACTGCGCTAACTAGAGCAATGTCGGGAAACATCGGGCAATGTTGGGCAATGTTGGGCAAAGTCGGACAAAGTCGGGCAAAGTTGAGCAAATTAAGCAAAGTCGGGTTAACACGCTCACACCTGCTTTACTGTTCCTTAAGCAGTCTGGTCTGCCCAGCAGAAAAATAAAAAGCAGTGACAGGGCTCGAACTCCGGATACTGTGCACTAAGTACTGAACCACTAAGCAATGATAGCATTTCACTAGCACAGACACAACTTAAGTCACTCACACATACCATTTGGGGGGTCACATACCTAATAGTCACAGCCAGCAGGACAATTGTAGACAAACGCAAACACAAACAAATGCTGTATCATGCCCTCTGAAGTGGCATATGGTAACCTCCCCCCAGGTCTATGCAGACAGATAACAGCAGGCCAGGCAGTGTGATGTGGGTTGGGTAGGCTATGAAGTCACAAACTAATATGCGTGTAATTGGAAGCTAAGGTCTGTAGTGCAGTGGTATGCCTCAAGCCAGTACGATAGGCAACATTACAGACCAAAATGGAGTAACTGACATAGCAGTGCAGGCCTAGCAAATGTGTATAAGTGTCAAGTGTACCCCTCATCCTATGAACACCCACAGTAACAATCAGGTGTGCCCCCAGGGTAGAAATGTACAAATAATAGCTGTCCCCCCTGTATGTAGAAATGTTGATAAGTCTATGCAAATTGACTCATGGAAGCCCTGCAGGCACAGTGTGCTTCCTGTCAATGTACAAGACAAAGGCAAGCCCTGAAGTAAAAACCAACTTGATTTTTCACACACATATAGTATATATAGTATATATGCCCATAGTGCCCACACACAAACAAATTTTGCAAATTTCAGTCAGCAACATACTGAAAGGTCATACTGGGCATGCTCATACACTTAGGCCATGTCTGAGTACAGCAGTGGGTCATACATATCTGGCAGATGCAGTTCTTACTCCAGACACGTCACTATTCACCAATCCTGCCTTGCGCATACAGTGATATGAAAACATACCCATATAATATATTGGACCCCTGTCATAATCAAACTATGTAATACAAGTACTTAAGTTGTTCAAAGAAAGTTAAAATGCAAAGAAGATCAAGTAAATCTCCAATCAGTATCATCATGAAACAATGAGCACTCCTAACATTATCCAAGCCAATCTCTGCCAAAAATATTGCCAAAGATTCCATTGAGAACCATGAAGCTTTCTTTAGCTATGTCATAAATATCAATGAAAACTCATATATGTTCTGAGTTAGTGCAAAGTTTAAACGAATACATGTACATGACTGACATTGCCAACATCTTGTCAGACAGGTTCATACATATTTACCCCCCTCTCACTGATAAAAGGGCCCATTACCATACCTGGAGATTGTGAAAACCCAGAAATCACATATACAATGGTTAAACAGCTCTATCCAAACCTAAAAACATGGCGTATATGGGATGACTTTGTGTCCCTGGCTGTGTCATACATGAACTCCAAAACAAACAGACCCTGCACCTGAAGAGTCTGTTGAGAATCACCCTCTGTACAGGATATGAAATGTTGAATGGGTTACAGCAACATTTGGCACACTCCACAAGTGTTAGTACACAACAGACCATGGGAACTATTGTCTTATAAGCCTAATAAGCCTGATCTACAAGGCCATGGAGTCCATCATTATGGAACTCATAAACAGAGCTATTGGGAGCCTACAAACACCCAACCCTACCCATTTTGGTTTGGTCAGGGGCAGATCATGGTCCCTAAACCTGCTAGACAGTTTGCAAGGCAGTTACCCAGGGCATACATCAATGAAATGAGCTCCACACAGCCTACATAGACCATGAAAAGACCTTTTCCAACATCCCACACACATGTCATATCCACAAAATCAACAACATGTGCATAAACACGTATGCCATCTGATGGATTGCCAACTGGGTACAGATAGATCCCACAAGGAAAGAATTGTGGTCTCCCTGTTGGACTGTAAGCTGGTAACCACTGCTGTCCCCCATGGCTCAGTCCTGGGACCCCTCCTGTCTGGTGTATACTATTCAGAAGTACAGTCAAACACACAAGGGCTATGGTTATCAAAGTTTGTGGCTGACTGCAAAAAGGTTGTCATAATCAATGTTTGGGACAACAGAGACATCCTTAAAAAGGGTTGAAGTCAGACAGATGTGGTGTCAAAACTATGGCCTTGTGCTACAGTCATACAAATACCACATAGGTGCCAACACCCTAAATATGGAGGTAATAATAAGGGATCTATGGACACATGTAGATAGTCATCTCTACTTTCAGAAACACATTAACAAAGTGGTTATAAAATCATGCTATGTGTTCCCCCAAATTGCAAAAGTCTTTGCATGTAGGTCAAAGGAGGTTCCCTCTACTCATCAGTCATCAGACCCATCAGAGAGTACCACGACACACTTGCGATGAATTTGACGAGGCACCTTCAGCAGCTGGAAAGACCACTGAAGTACCTCAACAAGAGGATTACTGGCTTCAAACATTTTCCCCATGTAACAAGACTGAAGTAACTCAATCTGTGCTCTGTTGCATACCGTCTACTGAGGCGATCTCTTCCCAACAGACAGGTCCATGTCCAATGCAGAACTGATGTACATGCTCTATCTGAAGTAAACCCAAGCTCACTGTGCCACATGCTCTAGGGATATAGTCATCACAACAATAAATAGAACATGTTGGTGGGATACATTACTAATTCACAGACTTCCCTTGCTTTGGAACAGGCTCCCAACCTACATTAAGCTGAGTCCCTCAATGACACTCTTCCAGAGGAGCCTTGATGAGTGTATGTGAAACTGAACTGTCACACCATGGATCACTTCATCAGCTCTACTACACAGAGGCATAGGGAACTAACCCCAGGTGTGGTGATAGCTGCACACTCTGGCCATACTAATATATACCTTCAGGCAGATAGCCTATTACATACCTATGTACCTATATATATGTAGGAGAAACACAGTATAATAAGCCAAATATGGATGGGCAGAGATGTGTGTAAGAGATGTGTGTAAGAGGGTGACCATGACAGGGAGCCATCCAGGACTGTCCCACCCAGCACACATTCCAATGGTACAAAAGACATGAGGTGCACATCTCACCCACTGTACATAATAGCCACCAGTATCTGTAAGCATTATAGAGTATGTGGTGCATGTGCCTGCTGTACAACATGACTGTACAATGAAGTACACATCTACTATCTGTAGACATGTACCTGTCACATAGGTTCATAGGTATGTAGTAGACTATCTTCACGAAGGCATATATTAGCCTAGGCAAGTTGTACAGCTTTCACCACCCCATTGGTTAGTCTCCTAAGCCCTAATTCTAATAGTTAGTACTCTAAGCCCCTTTCTAGTGGGGCTGCTGATGTAATCCCTGGTGTGAATTGTCTGTTTCCCATCCACTCATCAAGGGTCCTATTGAAGAGTGTCAGTGAGGGGCTCTGTTTGATGTACATTGGGACTCTGTTCCACAGTAAGGCAAGTCTCTGGGATGGTACTCTATCCCACCAGCATGTTGTATTCATTGTTGTGATGAGGTTCATATCCCTGGAGTGTGTAGTGCGACTCAGGTTTGTTTTCCTTAGCTGGAGCATGTTCAACAGTTATGTGTTGGACATAGCTCTGTATGTTAGGCAGAGTTTGCCTCTGAGTAGCCGGTATGCAACAGAGAACAGATTTAGTTTTTCCAGTTGTGTTGCATAACACAACTGTTTGAGGCCAGCAATCCTCTTGGTGAGGTAATTCTGTTGTCTCTCCAGCTGCTGGATATGCCTAGTCAAGTACATCCAAAATGGTCCATTGTACTCAATGATGGATCTGATGACTAAGAGTGGAGCGCCACCACTACCTCTTTTGATCCTGATGCAAACCCTTTGTTGATTAGTTGGGCCATATAGGATTTCCTAATCACTTTGACAACATGGTTATCAAAGGAAAAATGACTATCTACTTGTGTCCCCAGATCTCTTATAACCTTGTCAGTTTTTAAGGGGTAACACCTATGTGGTAGTTTTTTGTGGGTACTTTGTTTTCTCCAGAGGGGATTACTATGCATTCTTTCACATTGAGCTTGAGGCCATGATTCTGACACCACACATCTGTCTCATAGAGTACCTTCTGGAGAATATGTGTGTCATCCAGGGAATCTATTATGGCAAACACTTTACAGTTCCCAGCAAACTTAGTCAACCACAACCCTCCTGTGTTGGCATGTACTTCTGAGAAATATATACCAAACAGGAGGGGCCCCAGGACTGAACCCTGGGGGACACCAGTTGTTACAGGTTTAGAGTCTGACATGTAGCCAGCAACTCTTAATTTGTGGGATCTATCTGTGAGCCAATTTGCAATCCATCTTGTGATGTATGGATTTATGCCAAGGTTGGTGAGTTCATCTATGATACCTGACTGGGGAATGGTGTCAAAGGTCTTAGCGAGGTATAGGTAGGCTTTGTGGAGCTCCTTTCAATCATCTGTAGCCTGGGTAACTGTCTCAAAGAAATCCTCCCAGTTTAGGAGGCATGATCTGCATTTGACAAAGCCAAACTGGGTGTGCTCAACTGTGTGAAGGTTCTCAATGTCTTTATTGTTGACTTCCATTAGGATTGGCTCCATTGCCTTGCAGGTCAGACTCGTCAGGCCCATAGAGTGGGAATGCCAAGGGTCTGTGTGGCCCACACCTGTGGAGTGGGAAGAACATTGCTGTGCAACATTCTATGGGTACATATCCTGTAGAGAGGATGCAGAGAGAGGTGTAGGCATCCTTGATGAATATGGACACATCCCTACCCTATGTGCTATGATCCAGGTTCTGATGCTGGAAGGTATGGAATGAGTAGTATCCTGGTAGTGCTGGTGTGCTCTCTGGTGCCTTGAACTAGGTTTCTGTTACTGCACAGATATCAATATTCTCCATACTAAGAAGCACCTGGAGTGTGTGCATTTGGAGGCTGAGACTTCTGGCAATGAGTAGCATTTAGCTCACTTTGTGGTTATTTGGGTTGGTTATGGGGTTTGGTTTGTCCTGAGTGACCGGTGTTCCACACCTGAAGTCAACGCCTCATTGGTCCGATCAGAACATAAGCTAATTACCCTAGATATCCACATGCTGCCCCCCCCATTAAGGAAACCATGTTAAAAAAATTCTCCAAAGCCAACGTCATGCTTCTTAAGACAGAAATGGTGAACTTCATGGCATCCATGCAGATGGACAATACAGTTACGACTACTGAATCCTACACAATTGCACTTTATAAGCACTTACATGAGTGCATGGATCGTGCTATCCCAAACAGAACCAAGACGCTATCCTCCAAAAAAAGGAAGCCAATCTGGTGGTCCCCTGCCATAAACAAACTGTACAATAGAAGGAAGAAACTGCTGCAAAAGAGAGTAAAATCCCATGAGTGTAGGAGCTCCCTGGTCAGCCTCAGGAAGAAGCTGCGATCCCTGATAAAATCCTCCAAAGCTAGTTACGAAAACAAAATTGCCACTGATTATAAAGACAGCCACAAAGCATTCTATAGCTATGTCAATAATCTCAATGACAACACTCAGATCTGCCCTGAGTTACAGCACAATGGCACTAAATATACAGACCCAACTTATATTGCCAACATCCTGGCAGACAGGTTCAGTGCTAACTTTACTCCCCTCTCACCCATTAAAGAGCCCATCTCTATACCGGAAAAATGCAAAGTTCCTGTAATCATGGCTGCACAGGTAAAAACCACACTCTCCAAAGCCAGGAACACAGCATCCATGGGACCAGACAACATCCCAGGCTGCATTCTACATGAACTATAGAATGAACTGGCACCCCACCTAAGTACCATGGCCAGTCATAGCCTCACCTCAGGCTTTGTGCCTGCTGAATGGTGCACAGCAACGGTTATCACACTCCACAAGGTGGGAGCCACCACGGACCCCGGGAACTACCGCCTCAGTAGCCTGATGAGCCTGTTCTGCAAGGCCATGGAATGTATCATCATGGAACTTATAAACAAAGACATTGGTAATCTCCAAACTCTGGACCTCACCCAGTTCGGGTTTGTAAAAGGTAGATCATGTCTCCTAAACTGGATAGACTTCTTTGAAGCAGTCACCAAAGCCGTAGGCAAGGGTAAGGTGGTTCACACAGCCTATCTAGATCTTGCCAAGGCTTTTGACACCATCTCCCACTCTGGAATTATAGATAAACTCACTAAACTAGGTATAAATCCCTAAGTCACAAGATGGGTTGCCAACTGGCTCACTGACAGAACCTACACTGTGAAAGTAGCAGACTCCAAATCCAACTTTAGACCAGTGACAAGTGGAGTACCACAGGGTTCAGTCCTGGGTCCTCTCCTTTTTAGTATCTACTTCTCTGAAGTACAGGCTAACACAGAAGGCCTTTGGCTAATGAAGTTCGCAGATGACTGCAAACTAGGAGCCATAATCAAAACTCCTAATGATGTGGACATCATACAAAAGGGACTCACTGAGACAGATGCCTGGTGTCAAAGCCATGGCCTCAAGCTCAATGCCAAAAAGTGCATTGTCATCCCCTTTGGTAAAACCTCTGTACCCATGAACTACAACATAGGCGGTAGTATACTTAACACCGAAAGTGTGATGAGACCTTGGGACACAGGTGGACAGTAGTCTCTCCTTTGATAATCACATTGCCACAGTAGTCAGGAAATCCTTCTACATGGCACACCTCATCACAAAAGGTTTTTCATCCAGGAAAAAAGAGGTCATTGCTCCCCTCTACTCATCACTCATTAGACCCATTATAGAGTACAATGCCCCTTTGGTATGTAGTTCACAAGACACCTACAACTGGAAAGGCTGCAGAAATACCTCACAAAGAGGATTACCAGCCCTACACAGACTGTCTCAAAGAAATCCAGCTTTACTCTGTTGCATATCGCCTACTCAGATGTGATCTCTGCCTAACATACAAAGCTATGTCAAACCCAGAGCTGTTGGACATGCTCCACTTAAAGAAATCCCAATCCCTCTGAGCTACACGCTCTAGGGACCTAAACCTTGTCACCACAATAAACAGAACATGCCGGGGGGATAGATTCCTGTCCCAGAGACTTCCCATACTCTGGAATAAACTACCTATATATATCATACAAAGCTCCTCATTAGCACTCTTCAAGAAAACTCTTGATGATTGGATGGGAAATAGGAAATTCACCCTGGGGATCACCTCTGTGGCTCTGCTCGACAGTGGCACAGGAAAATAATTTTCTTGGATGGCAAAAGCCAGGGTACCTTTTTAGGCTGGGCTTGTATAGCTCCCAGGGCCGATAGCCTAGTACCTACCTACAAACCTATGAACCTTTGATCCTTTGAGCCTTGCCAAAAAAGGTAATATGGGGACAGCAAGAGCCTTGGCCAGTATTCATAAGCATAGGGGTGACAGGTGCAAACCATATCTAGCGAAGCAACAAGGCATGTCTATCATGTCATCCCAGGCAGACAGAGACTGGATACCCTTTGAATGACACCAGAAGCTCAGCCAATATTTGAAGATTATCATCTTTCTGTTATATTGCAGTATCATGTAGGCGAAGGTAAGATGCTACTCAAGGTCAGGGTCATACCAGCCTGGGCTACGTGATCATACAGCTACTATGTATCTCTTGTCATGTTGTCCTGGGAGGTATGTCTCAGATAATTCACACTGACATGTACAAAGACCGCGTCATATATGTACCTGTTCTGGAGTGATCTAAGTGTTTGTGTTATGTTGCGGATCATAGCACCTGACAGACAACTGACAGTAACCTTCTCCTTGTCCAGCCTAGTGAGTGGAACATCTGTGTGCCTGACTATGGAGTCACCTATTACTAGTGTGTTGGGTATGTTGTTTTGACTTAGGGCATGTTGTGAGGTACACTGCTTTGGTGTATTAAGTGGTTTTTGGTGTGTGCTTGGAGGTGCATGTTGCTTGCTTATCTGCTTTTGAGGACACTCACTTTTTTTCAGATTAATATTTGTATTCTTTGAGTATGGTAATGTGTATTTATGTGTATGTTTTGCTGGTGCTTATATTGTGGGTCTATGTGAGACTGTTGGTGTTGTGCTTGTATGACCCTACTCCTCTTGACTGTATTGTCCACTATTGGGATGACAGAGCTTAGCCATCGGTTTGACCCTGTATGTGCCAGCATGTGGTGCATCAACCCATATATGATATACTCATGGCCTATGCATATACTACACTCACAATACACCTAGTATGATAAGCCTGCTGAGGTTAGCAAATGTCAAAAAACCTTTGGGCAAACTGTCGGTGAGTAATTTCTGTATTGCACCCTGTAACTCCATATTGCTTGCTGAAGTGTAAAGAAGTACTTAGTTTGGATTGCCAACTGTGTATGCGTGTCTCTCTCCCTGGGGAGAGAGCAACCTTTCTGGAGATTACTCACACCCCTTAAAAGTAATATACTCATCTTTGTCAAGTCTGATGATGTCACCATCCTACAAATATACCTGTGGGAAGGTGGTATTCCAATAATGTGTATAGCGCATCGTGTAAATGCATACTGCTGTAGTATCATACTGTAGTTAGTTAGGGGTGTGAATCCTGTACGTGCCAACTGTGTGTTTGTCTTCCTGGCGAGGGTGTAACCTTTATAGAGACTACTCACACCCCTTAAAAGTGATATACTCATCTTTGTCAAATCTGATGATGTCACCATCCTATAAATATACCTGTGAGAAGGTAACATCCCACTAATGCGTGTAGCATGTCATGTAAATGCATACTGCTCTAGTATCATAATGTAGCTAGGTAAGGGTTTGAATCTTATACTTGCCAACTGTGTGTATGCATCTCCCTAGAGAGGGAACAACCTTTTTGGAGACTACTTACACCCCTTAAAAGTGATATACTCATCTTTGTCAAGTCTGATGATGTCATCATCCTACAAATATACCTGTGTGAAAACAACATCCCAGTAATGTGTATAACGCATCATGTAAGTACATGTTGCTTCAGTGTCATACTGTAGTTAGGTAGGGGTTTGAATCCTGTACTTACCAGCTATGCGTGCTTGTGTGCCCCCCCTGGGGAGGGAGCAACCTTTTTGGAGACTACTCACACCTCTTAAAAGTGATATACTCATCTTTGTCGTCTGATGATGTCACCATCCTACAAAATATACCTGTGGGAAAGTGAAATCCCAGTAATGTGCATAGCATATTGTGTAAATGCATGCTGCTCTAGTGTCATAATGTAATTAGGTAGAGGTTTGAATCCTGCACTTGCCAGCTGTGTGTGTCTTTCTTGGGAGGAAACAACCTTTTTGAAGACTACTCACACCTCTTAAAAGTGATATACTCATCTTTGACAAGTCTGATGATGTCACCATCCTACAAATATACCCATGGGAAGGCAAAATCCCACTAATGTGTATAGCATGTTGTGTAAATGAGTACTGCTGTAGTATCATAATGTAGTTAGGTAGGAGTTTGAATCCTGTCCTTACTAACCGTGTGTGTGTTCCAGGTGTGTGACACTGCTGTTTAATGGAGAGTGGGTTTTGATTTTTCTAGTGTATGACATATCACAATGACAACTGTATGTGCATAACACATGTAAGGTAGCTGTGGGGCAAAGCCATATACATACATGTGACCTCAATTATTTCATAGGTGGGTACTCTGCTTTCTCCATGAAAGCATCTGTTATCTTTGCAAGAGCATGCTGGTGCTTTCC